>NC_046375.1:7718157-7805657 GCF_011125445.2 Fundulus heteroclitus
AATTCATGTAGGCCTTAAATTTAAACCATGATGGTCTTTACAATCCTACATTTACCTACTTGAATTTCCAGAAACCCTGCCCTATGCACATTGCCTAATAATAATAACTATTCCCATAGTTATGCTAAACATTCTTGGTCATTTCAAAGCTTTTTAAGTATGAAGTATGCTGATGAAAATGTCATTTGGGCTTTATTTCCACGAACAATCAGAAAAGAAAGCTTTATTCATGGATAGGTACAACAGTGTGTGTGTTTTTTTTACATGTTGAGCGATAAAATTTGCTACAATTCAGTTAAGTCAAATTAAGCAGTGTTTTGCTTTTAACAAAGTGCAGTCGCAGAGATATGCTGCAAAATCAAAATATCCCCCCCCCATCGATTGAATTCTTTTCACTGACATCATTGTCAAACATTTCTTCCGGACACAAGCTGAATGTGAACGAGGCACGGCACACTGCTGCTCAAAAGATCATCAGAAACGATCCCCCTGGTGGTTCCCAAATTTTATGGAGTAGTATAAGGCAAGCCCTCTCCAATAAAAATACAGGTGCTTTTCTTCTTCTTCCAAAGACTTTTGCAGACTTCTTACAGCTAAAACGGCGATATATCATGCATTTATTTTTTGAGTGATCCGAAGGTGACTGCTCGACAGGGCCAAGCTAGGACATTCCTGCCGTTTGTTTGAATCTTCTCCAAACATTAAGAAATGCTAGCTTGCACATTTTCTTTTTTTTTTTTTTTTTAAAAAAAGAAAAAGAAAAAAGTTGTCCTTAGCTTTGAAGCAGTTGACTTGCTGAAGAAAAAAAAAAATCATATACAATTTCCACGTGAAATAGTAAGACAGGCGTCCACAGGGAGACACTAAATTGAAACTAAGGCTGTGGCTCATAGACCACAGGATGTGCCTGCAAAATTTAGACATATCAAAATGGCGAAAAAGTCTGTTAGTGCCCATTCATATAAACTGAATGGCTTGTTATGTTCTCTGGCCCTCGGAGGATACTCGCGAACTTGGGGGAAGACTACAGGAAGAGGAAAATGGTTTTGACATAACTTTATTTTAGTGCTCTACGGGTTTTCTCTCCTCCCCGCGGTTTAACGTTGTATTCCACCGGGTCCCGGAAGGAAGCAGCCCAGTAAATCCGCACCGCCGGACTTAAAAAGGAAATGGTGTCTGAAGACAGGTGAAGAAGTGGAGGAAAAAATACAGCCAGGCTTTCTCGCCTGGAGTATTTCTCCCCAGAGGGTCGTCTCTCAGCCACACAATTGTGACTGCAAAGGTGTTTGGTTCAAGCAAGGGTGGACGCTATAATAATGAAATAAAACTCACCGTCTTTTAAAACAATTTTTTATTTTTATTATTAAGTTTCAAACCCCTGGCTGTTTCTTAGATAAGCCCATCATTAAATGCACATTTTTAGCTTTTCAGGCCAGTTTCCAGCATCATATTAGAAAGTCTGTGCGAACATTTAAAGCCTCACAGGAGGCACTCTGGGGGGATTGCAGGGTGGTAGGTGAAATAGGAAGTCTTCACTTAGCTGAGCATAATGAACTGAGCTGATGTTCACTCCTTTAAGGTTTAGCTTTTTTCATTTAGAGGAAATGGGTAGGGGGGGTTGAAAGGTAAACAAAGAGAAACTGCAGTCACCTCAGCTTTTCCCAGTGCACTTCAAAGGGTACGCACATGTTTTTCCTCTTGAAACAGACTCCGCTATTCTAATTTAAAGAGGATCAAGGGAGCTTTTTTATTGGATGCCTCTCAATGTGGCGCAGCAGATAAACAAGCACTCGAACAAAGACTCCAATTAAAGGCATATTTGGGCTAATTTTGGAGAAGAGGTTCTATGAAGTTATTGTAGAAAATGTGCCCATTTATTTATGTAACTAATTTCACAAGCTGAAACTGTAATAACTTTCCATGTTATCGTGTTGACTAGCGTCTCTGATGAAGACAGACGTGGTGTTGAAATGTTAGGTTTGCACAATGTAGCTAATGACTGGTCAGTAAGCTCCAGCCCTTTGTTTCTCTGAAGCACCTGTTGCTCTGGGAAATGGCTTCCCAAATTCCCCCCTGCACCGCTTGTTTTACTAAAGCGCACATAAAAAAAAAAAAAACAAGGACAGGTTTTAAAACTGCTGGGGAAGGAACAAATCTATCTACGGGAGTTTAACTCTCTCAGCGTCCAACTCCATGGCACCAGCAGTGACTCTGTGGCTCCGGGTCTGTGGCCCCATCCCCACGCCTCTTCGAACCTCAGCTAACAGGATGCTTCTTGGGAGTCCAACACTTTTGGTACCTTGGACTAAAAAAAGACATGAAGAGCAGAGTAGGAGAAATAGATGAGAGGAGAAATGCAGGGATTTCCTTCCTCAAGAATCAAGAATGTTTTTGTTTTTTTTGTCATTATGTGTTACCATAATAAAAATGTGGTGAGACACCAGCTCAGAAAGCACATAGATTACATGCAGACACAATGCGACATAATGTTTTTTTTAAAAGGGCATGTTTCTCTCACTGCCCAGTTTTGCATAACAACGATTAGCTGAATGGAATTAAAGTATAAATTTCAAAACAAGTAATATCTAAGCAAACCAATGTTTTTAAAATAAAACGTATGCTAGAATACAATTAAAGCACGCAGCAAAAATAAAACCCTTTCAACCTCTATAACATACTTTTCTAGCGGATTTCAAACATCTATAGTTCCACCCGAAGTCGTTCGTTATGTTGCAGATTTCTCAGCCAAACAATGTCCCGGTTACTATGACATTCATTTTGTTGAGACGTATGGCTGTATTAGTGGACATGATTAGGATCTTACTCTTGATCAATCAGCTGGGATAATTTCACAACAACTTAGAGAGCTTTCGAACCAAACCACAGGAATTCATCATCGCAGGAATGAAAGCCTGTCCAGATGGTAATCAACAACACCGCACTAGACATGCCAGGCTGCGATGTGGTGAACAAGTTAAAATTACTGTCATTAGAATCCAAAAGGAGAGGATGCTGAGCCGGCAAAAGCAGTGCTAGGCTAAGACCTTTGACATTATTCACTCCTTTCCTTTCAGTCATTAATAACAGTTTAAATTTTATGAGAACAGATTAAAAACAAACAGATGTGGCTTAAAAAAAATCATAAAAGTTCCATTATTCTTGCAGTTTCTTCCAGCTAAGAAAGTAATAGCCGCCATAATTAACATGGGCCTCAATAAATATTTCAACAATAATATGCATACGGAGTACACAGGTGTACTCGACAAGGTTTTTTTCTTTTTTTTTTTGAAAAATCTCCGTTTTGGTCATCGTAAACATAAAAGGACAGGCCCTTAGAACACACTAATGACTCGAAGCAGTGTAATTTTCACATAGCATCACAGCCCAATAATATAGCAACACAGAATAGCAACACATTTAACTCTTGTGGAATGCAGATGGTTAATATTGACTAATATAGCATTGCATCCAATTTGCATGCTACATTTTCAGTTTAAATTTCTTTTTAATCTTAATGAGGTTTGGAACGAGTTTTACATTTTCAAAATCTGCCATAAAGGAGGCCACTCTCTGGCCAGCTATGGACCTTTCCACCACTGTTAAATTGGCAACAACAAATTTAATTTCTCTGAGATTTTTGGGGATATAATATGATCTGTTGTGCACTGATGAGGCCGAATGAATGTCAAAAGTAAATAGGTCAGTTTTGTTGCTTTCAGTCGGTCAGATCAGAAAACAGGTCTTTGCACATAGGTTATCCTTCTATGTCATTCATATTCTTTAATCAGAGCACACCATCGAGCAAACAGCCTTCCCCCTCCCCTCCTCCCCCCAGCTGATGCACCGGCTATAAGTCGCGCTAGCATGTCTGGCTTGAGAGGAGGAAGGCGGAGGAGGAGCAGCTCCAGACCAGCCTCCCTGCATCAGCTCGAACCATAGGCAGTCACCTCAGAAGCCACGGAGAGAGGATATCCAACATTCAACCTCAATCTAACTTCACAGCGTTTACTAAAAAGGGGAGCTGACATGTCCAAGTGTGCTCAAAAATGCTTGAAGGTTCCACGTACTCCCGAAGGATGAGAGAATCACAGAAGACTGACTGAAGTTCATTTATGGGGACTTTACTGTAGACTGTTTTCTTGTGGGGGAATTCAAGTCGGTGTTGTTGAACAATCGGCCTTAATTAAAATTAAAATAATTCTGTACCAACAGAAGGGTGGCGACCAAAATGCTGTCATTACTTGTAAGTTTATTTCATTTCTAAATGCTGTCAGATGTAAGGAAGGTGTGTTTCTCACTGAAAAATCCAGTTGACTAACTGAAGCTAACCCGCTGCCAGCTGCATGATTTACCTGTCGCTGTCTCGGAGAGCTGTCTCTCCGCCGGCAGCCAGCTGCTCAACGTTCCTGTGTGGCGGCTTTGCTGGAAGCGAGTTCTTCGCTGCGGTATCACGGTTAAGAGCTGGCTGCCTGCTGTGTATCGTTCCTGCACGTTGCCGCAGCCAGCTCCCCGCCACGGTCCCACTGTGCTGAATCGCGCCACCAGGTTAAAGCCTTTGGTTAGCCAAATGTCCGACATCCTGCAACACAAACACTTACACTAACCATAAAACCATAATAATGGATTTGTAACAGTGTTGTGCCGAGAAGGGAGGTGTGGGTGGAGGTGGAAAGAGGTGTTGGGGGTTCCAAGTTTTTCTAAATATAGTTGTAGCCAATCAGAGTGAAGTCAACTGGGTAGAGCTGAAAATATAATTACCCCAACCAACCTTTTTTCTGAGGAGGGACATTTGGTCTGACAAAACAACAAGCTAACATTATTTTTTTAATGTAATTATTTGGAGAATTTACACATGCAGCAACATCAACTACAGGAAATGGCTTACACTGAGATGTCATGGCAGCTTTAAGATTTATCCTCTTTTCTACAAACTCACAATGATACAACATCTTGCTTCTACTTCTATGGGGACTATTGATAGCAGCTGTATGTCACTGTTCTGTTGAGAATACAGATGCTAAACTGTTCACCAAAAGTCCTGCTACCAAGGAATCTTCCACTGTCACAAGCTACCATACTCCTAAAATAATAATGTTACCAAAGCGATCAGGGTGTGTCTGTTTCTTTGCTGGCACTCAGAGTGGCATTCAAGGATAAATTAAAATGCATTAACTCAATAGACTGCTCCCATAACATTATTTAGGGGGGTTTCTGCTCATAATCCATCTGATTGTAAATTAAGTCAGGACGTGATCCATCTTTGGTGAGCTACATTTTCCCATCCTTTCCAACAAGCTGCTTGCTGTTACAAAACATCCCTTAAATGCAGAGATTTCCCTTGAAGCATAATCTCCGAAATATAATCTGCATCAAATTATTTGCTTCCGCGCAGCAAGTCGGCGAAAACTGTGCTCAGATTCAGTGAGAGAATAGCTGCATTTTCTTCTTAACTTAAAGCTGAGTTCATTATTCTTTACTTAAAGGTAATCAGTGGGGCTCCCGGCACCACGAATTCCTCAGGACAATATTTACATATCTGCTTTAATCACTGCGCTTCATTTATTTTTACCCTATTAAAATAAACATGATGGAGTATTACCAGCTGGCTTAAGGAATGTCAAACACAACAGAGACTTCAGAAAAGTAAAATTGCTTTGGTGTGAGAGCTTTATAGCCAAACACACTTGCAAGTAAGCAAGTATAGTACATGAAGAGGCAGGGCGAGTAAGAGGATTCTCTATTTCAGGCATTTTACTGTGGCCAGTGAATCATAAAAAAAAGAAGAAAAAAAAAGCCAAACCTACATTCGGACTTAAGCGTTTAACATGCTGAAAGATAACAGGGGTCCTGGCATGATGTCTGAACAAGATGTAAAACAAATGTGCAGAAAAGCATAAAAAGTACCATGAAACCCAAGTGTTTCAAACTGCAAACATGCCATGACCATGCGCCATCTGTTTTTTCTTCGTTTCATTGGGAAGCCGGTGGAGAGGTCTGTAGTGATGCGTAACCCCCATAAATACTGCAGATCCTCAGAGACGTCCCCCAATTTGTCCGCTGGTGATTCATCTGGGAACTAATAGTGGAAGACAATAAGCAGCGAGCGAGACCATGTGAAAGACATCAGTAAACATGTGCGTAAATCACACTGACCCAAAGCGATGGTAGGGGAAAGTCTCTTTCCACAAAATCATCCGGTGGTTGGACGAGTATAGGGCTGCTGGCATGTTGACGTTAAGGCTATTCCCAGATTCTTGATATTTTGGCCTGGATGAATGATGAGAGCTTCTCCCTTTAGTGACCTTGCAAGTAATTTTCCTTGTGCAACGTGACAGCGCTGTCGATTTCTGCCAATCGAAGATAAAGCAGCTGCACATTTTCATTCATTTTCTTCTGTTGCACACCAGAACATACGAAAAGTGATGAATCGGTCGTTGTGGATAATAGGCTTGTTCACACTGCCACATAAATTAAAGATCCCATTTCCCCCCCTTTGCAGCTTCCACTGTGTGAAGGAATTATCACCAGAATCCTTGGAAATATAAACATTTTTAAATCATATATGAATTTAAATAAGGTCTAATAACAGGTCCCAATGTGAGCTACAAAAGCTCCTATTTGAAATCAATAATGTCAACTGTCATAACTTTTCCACCCACAGTGGCTTGGCCTGCCAACTGTTAGCAGCAGGGTAAGGAAATAAATTTAGCTGTAGGGAAAGGGGCCAATGAAATTGGTTTGACAGGAAAAATATCCTTTGGAATGAAAATGTATCCTTTGGAATATGAATGTTTAAAGACTTGAAGGTGATGGTAACTTGAGCTATAGAAAGAAGAATACCATACATTGTGGTTTTTACGTGTTTTTTTTTTTTTGGGATTTGAGGTGAAAATGTTTAAGGAACTTTGAGGAAGCTGTTTGGTAGTTGTCCTGTTAACTTCTTTTAAATTGATATCTTTAGATTTTCCCAAACCATAATGAACACTACATAAGTGGAACTAGGAACCACAGTTTCTCAGGGCTTGGGATGGTTCACACACACAAAGCCGCTGCTCAGAAGAGGACGCAGCAGAGACTGGACTTCCTGCAGCAACTCAAGAAGTGCAACCTTCCACAGGAGCCGCTGGTCATCTTCTACGCTGCCATGGTTCAGTCTGTCCTGTGTTCGGCCATCACTGGGTGGTTTGGCTCATCCTAAAAACAGAGCAGGTCCAGACAGCAATGAACAATTCGCTCTGCAGAGAGGATCATCAAGGCTTAACCCAGGACTACCGTCAGTGGTCAGCGGTACAGAGCGCTGCTTGCATGAACCAGCCGCCACAGAGGCCGGAGCCATGTTTCCATCTAATTGTCATGCAAATTCTAAATGGACTTCTATAATGTTGCCCAAAAAGAGAGAGAAAAAAAATGCGAATTAAGCTTGTTTCCATCCACTGGTTTGGGATGAATGAATGGGTTGGAATTTCATCAGAAGTTGACGTTGCACAAGGCTGTAATAAACAGGAAGTAGAAGTTGCAAACTTGCGGAGAAAGGTTTTCAAGAATACGCTGCTATCGGGCGAGTTGTAATTGTCTGTGATGTCAACCGGTATTTGCAATGTCACATGCTGTCCTGAGATGTTGAGAAAGAAATGCAACTCTATGCGCGTCATGAGACTACCCGGGAACCGCTGATCTGTCATGTGAGGTAAATGTTCGCTACTTAAGAACTTATTCTGCAAATGTGTTTCCATCTCCTGTTTTGCGCGTTAACTATTCTTCGAAAGAGTTAAAATCAAACCACTGTAAAAACTTCTTTTTGTGAAACCGAGGAAGTTATTTCAAATCTTGCCTTTTCCTTCAACATTTTCTAAAGTGGTATATCAAAATCCGCATAAAACACAGCCTGATGCTTCCCCCAGGCGGTCATGATGAAAACTAAATCTGAGTGTCCAGATCAATGCCATGCGAGTTTGCAGCAACTCAACCATGCCTTCCTCTTTTGTAAAATCACTGTATATATACTTACTTACAAAAAAACGTTTATTTGTATTACCATTTTTAGATGTAAAATGTACTGCTCCAACGGGTCACCAGTGACCCATTGGAACGTATTTTTGACTTCAAAGCCATGTAGTTCCTACCGTAGACCTCTATTTTAAAAAACTCTTGTTTCAAGATGGTCGTCTAGGCCCTCCTCCTTTGATTGACATCTCTTTCAACCAACAGTGATGTTCCACAGTTTCTCCAGAGCTAATATTACCCACCATAATTAATTTCTCAAAACTTTCCCTACTCCTGTTTCGACGTATGTTGCTCGGACCAGTCAGCTTAGACGCTCATTGTGACATGTGGAGATTGTAGCCAGAGAAATTACCGTTGCGTGGATGTATCGCTTGTGTGGCAGGACACTTAAAATTCGACAGAAGCAACAAACGTAAAGCTCATCCGGTTGCTGCGCTCTCTGTGCATCCTTGAGCGTATAAGCCTGTTTTTGGTGTTAGACGTACATTTTCACCAGGAAATATGTGTAAAGCTTCTGGGAAGACCCAAATAGCAACAGAAGAAGCGGTGGAGCTTGTCACAGGAGTGACCATGTTTTTTTTTTTTTTGATTACTTATCAGAAAAGTTTTGAGAGACATACCTACAAAAAAACAGGTCTAGAATAGTAATTTTTTTTATATTGCATTCACATTTGAACCTGTCACACAACAGACTTCTCTCGTTTGACTCTTTATTTTTAAGGCAAAATCTCCTTGCATCAGCCTGCAGCTGCATGTTGGAGAAACAAGAAACCAATAGCAAAAGAATTTACAATTTGCAAGTGTTCCAACTTCAATAACTAAAAGCCGGTTTCCAGAACACCATACTGGGGTTCTTAGTTTAAAAATTTAAAGTTTCATCTTTACAGAGACACCAAGCTTTTCCCTCTACTCCAAAGGGTTCAAGAGCAGCATCTAATTTCATTTGGGTATATTTTTTTTGGGCCGTTTTTGGAATTTCGGGGGCGTCAGCTATGGGGTTAATTGAGAGCAAATTCCTTTGCTTTCAATTAACAGACCTTTCCTTACACAAGCATAAACGTACAAAAAGTACTTCAACAGTAGCTTCATCTTTCAGTTCCAGAGGCAATCTCACTTTACCTATCATTGTAATGCCACAAACAAGGGAATCTAACTTTTTGCTGTGCCAAGTTGCCCTAATTTAAGATTTGGCTGTATTATGCACAATTTTTGTATGTGTATTTATTGTTATTATATTGATGTCTGTAGAGTTTGAAACTTGAGAAATCTTCGTTAATTTAAAATAAGCATCTCAGTGGGCTGACCCTAATGTTAAGATGAAACCATAGTTTTACTAAGGAAACCTTTGAGTAAGCAGAGCTTAATAGAAATATCGTCACTGTTAAAGCTGGTGGCTAGCTGTGGACACTGATCAGACTCTTATGTTACCAACGTAATGTCAAAGTTTAGTTAAATTGAAGTCTAACTTGCAAAAGGGTACCTATAGCTCGACTTAAGTTTTTTTTTTTACTTTTATTTGAAGAAAAGCTAGAATATATGGTTATGGACCTCATTTGCAAACCAAGTCAAACACGTTTTCTTTGTTGCATCTTACAAAAGGCATAGATTGTTATATACAGCCTAATTATTTTCACGTTTTTGTTTACTGATAGCGACGGGCACAAATACATTTTCTCTGCGAGGCCACAGGCTGCTTCGTGTACCGATTTAAATACCCTGTCAACAAGGTGAATATGTTGAGGCCATCCATTAAGTAGGCTAAATGTTGTAATTAAATGCCGCTGAGCGAAGAACAATTCTGTTGGACAAAAGCCTCATGTCTTTTTTCGCCTCGTCTTTCTTTTTCTAAGGCAGTATTCTGGAATGTGTTGGGGGTAGTAGAGTACCGGATTTTGATATTTACTAATGCCAATTATCAGGGTACAATTTTCTCAAACACTTAAGAATGATTTATGTGTACGTGATATACAATATCATATAATATTGGTGTTCCAGTATGAATATTCAGATGAGCAAGTACTTGTGTGTAATGGCCTAGCTAACCACAGATTTTCACAGCAAGTTGAAATGATTTACAGCTGGAGCAACTGCAGATCCGCTATGATTGCGTGTTATTATCTGGCCATTGCTGCAGCTTCTGAGCAGAATTATTGATGATTCCTACTTAGTGGCAGATGTGTGTCGAAGTAGTCTGACTTACCTGGAGATCATGATATAGTTTGTAGAGAAAGCCCCATATCTTCATGTGGTATAGACGTGCAATAGTATTTTGGGGGGTATTACTGACCATATGTTATGTTTTTGTAGGTAGAGGTTACTAAAATTGCTCTGTAATGTTTGCAGCTATCAGTGCTGATGAATACAGCACATAGAGCTTTACTTCTGCTTGTACCATCTGCTCTCTCCCATATGTGAACTTAAAAACATTTTAAATCCTGATGTGATCGTTCAAAAGGCTTAACATGGTGAATATTGGTATAATATATTGCATATAAAAATACATATGAAGTTTAGACAAAGGTTAAAGCTGGAAGACTTACCCCCTGCACACTGCATGCACTGATTGCCTCGTTAAGCATCGTCCTCATCCTAACATCCCACCACAGTCAGCTTAGAAGGCTCTGTGGATTCTCCTGCTCTTCAGCTGAGCTTCAACCCGCCTCCACCCCATCTCCTCCTTCACCCTCACAAGCTTCACCCTTCTGCTTCTCCCCCAGAAGTTTTCCCGTCTTCTGCCGGGGTCCGAGTACCAAAGAAGTTTCTATTTTTTGTCATTAAATCTCTCCAACTGCTTCTCTTGTCTGTGTCAGTCTCTCCAGGTTAAACTATCATTTCAACGCTCACAGTTCAACACGTGTAGCTATGACCAGCCTTTTTAAGTTTATGCCACAGCATTTGAATCTGATTTGGATCTGGACTTTGACTAAGCCATTCCAAAACCTTAACTGTGTCTGTAAGCCACTCAGTAGTGGTGTCGCTGGTGTGTTTTGTATGATTTTACTGCTACACAACCCAAGCGTCCAGGATTAAACTTCACGAGGTGACGGCCGGACATTATCCTACAGGATTTCCTGCTTTAGAGCAGAATTTCTTGCTCCATCAAGAAATGAAAAGTCCTTCAGATATTGAAGGAGCAAATAGGCCCAGACATTCACTTTACCACCACCATGTTTGACCATAAATCTGATGTTTGTCTGTTTCTGAAGTATTACCAGTTTTACATCAAATGTAAATGCTCTTGGTGAAGGCGGACACATTTCTGGGAGACTGGGCGGGACTGATGGGACAAGTGCAGCTGGACACACGGTGGATCAGGGAGGACCCAGGAGGAAGATGATGTGTCTGTCCATTTTGTCAGTCGACGATGTTGAAAATGCTTTCAAAATTGGATTTTGTAGCTTTGGTAATAGAAACAATTAAGCTTTGAATTTTTGGTGTTGGAGCTCGTTCCAGTGAAACTTTATTATGAACAGAAACGATTCTCCCATTTTTGCTGTGGTTTAGAAAGATCAGAGACCTCAAGTTGTACCTTTATGAATAGAAACAATTAGGCTTTGAATTTTTAGTCATGAATCTCGTTCCAGTGAAACAACGAAACAGAAGTCATTATTCTAGTAGTAGGAATAAAAATGTTTGACAAAATGTCTTTAGATCATATCCCCAAGGATATACCTAGCCTATTTCTTATTATGAATAGAAACAATACTGTGATTTTATGCTTTCTGTATGTTTGTTAATGTATGAAAGAAGTCTATTCAAGGATTTACTTAGCTCATGCTTTTTCTCTCTGTAATATTTAATCTGTTCGTGTACAGCACTTTGAATCGTCTTGTTCATGAAAAGTGCTATATAAATAAAGTTGACTTGCACAACAAAAAAAAGTAATGCCATCTATTAGCCTGCTTCCTGTTTGCCAGACAAGGTTCTACTTAAGTGAGTTCTCAATTCTGCAAATCAGACCTGGGTGTGGCTGGTGAAACTAAACCAAAGAAATGCAATTAATCTCCATTGACTGGTGATTTAAAAACAGGGTAAGTTGATGTTTTGGCTTAATGAAAGAACAAATAATTTTAAAACTACATTCTGTATTTACTTAATTCATTTTTTTATGGTTGCAAAATCGTGGTGAAAAGCAAAAACAGAACTCTGTAAGGGGGCAAATGCTTTTTGCAAAACATTGTACGAGTGCTGTTATTTATTTATCTTTGCATAATTTATCTTAGACTATGAATAATAACGGTTAATGGCAACTTTTGAATAATTTCGATCTACAGTTTCTCTTTCAACAGCGGATGAATTAACACACAGCTGGTGTTTTTGACCAGAAAAAAAAAAAAACATCATACTCATATATCAATATCAGTCTAATCCATATGCAGTGACAATTTTATTGTGCTAATAAAATGCTCAGAAGTGCCCTTAAGCACACTGTATTTTCAGAAGGTATTTTAAAAAGGCTTAAATTACACTCAAACTGCATTGAGATGAATGGATTGGCAGCACTAGCACGAGAGCACTTTTTTTTTTTTTCTCCTTTCAGGACAGGGAATTTTCCCCTCGCTTGGCCGTGCCAAGAGCAGGAGGAGAAAATCAACTCCATTCAACTATTTGTCAACTCCCTTTAGAAACATTTAATAGTAATAAAATTTATGGCTCCAGTTTCCAAAGGATACTGCCAGTGAAGTTCATCTCTTCAAAAGTGGCTGTAAATGCTACCATTGTTTCACTATTTGATTTATGACTCAATTTTTCACTAAGGTTTCAGCGTAAGGAGCTTGCAGGCAGTAGGTAGAGGTATGACTATGGGACACGCATGATTTCTGCCAAAATATTTACCAGTCCGTCTGTTCTGCCAGTTCAGGGCTAGCCGTAAGGAACAGAGGGAGGCCTTCTTTCTGTACTCTCTGTGAGATGAGCAATGACACTACCAGGCGGCTTTCAGGAATCTACTGGAACGGCGCTCAGATCGAGTTGCCATATGGCAGTGATGCTTAAAAGCTGTGTCAAGAAAGGCTACGGCATGAACTCATGTGTCATGTCAGTCAGCTACATTGTGCTTTTTATTACATTTTGTGATTAAAATCACCATTTGCGGGCTGTGTTTTAGGGGATTACAGAACAACTGAGACGATGAGAGGCAATGGTTTGGGGGATTTTAGGTCGTTTCATCACTCAGACTGTGTGTCAAACTCTCCATTTCAGAAAGCCTTTTTTACAGTTATTCCATTACTGTATAATTTGGGAGATATCATAAAAAATATGTTAGTCACACCATGGATCACAGTTCAAAGTGTTAACCTTTATTGTACAATGTAGAATTGACTATAATAAGGTCATTAAAAGATGGCGTGGTGGAGGTAGGTATGGAGGGGGAAAAGGGAATGATGGTCCGAGTGAGTTATGGACCATGGAGGAGCAGTAAAAGCTGATGATGAATTGGTATGTATTTTTATTTCCCCCCCCCCCTCTTCTCTTTTTCATCCTGACACGAGGAAGGAAATGCTCTTTGTTTTCTTAAGGATGTGCAGTTTTTACCTCTCCCTCAAATCCTCCAGCTGAATCCTCAAGCCATCAAACTGAGGATTTAAAGGCCTGCGGCGGTAGTTATGGTTCCCTGCAGGAGCTCCCTCTCGGCGTCTCCCGAAGCCCAAAGGGAGGAAGGCTGTTTCAAAAGGAGCTTTCATCGCGAGTCTCGTTCTCTGTGCTGTAATTACTGAGAAATGGTTGGGCTTCTTTGTGCACTTTTTAGCTCTTATGACTTTGAGGATGAAACATTTTTTTCCCACTTTATATGGGAAAAAGGGAAAACCCTTTAAGGGGCAATAAAACTCAGATTTTGCTCTAGGTTGTGATTAATTCAGAAGCTGCCTGGAAAAGGAGAAGTAGATTTTTTTTTTATATTAATTGCACTTTTATTGTTTTTAAGTTGTGTGAAAGTGCTACAAACTCAAAGACAAATGTAAGACTTAGAAAATAAAATGTAGCTGTAGTCTTAGACAAAAAGCTCAGCAGTGACATCAACCACACCCTCACAACTCACATGTGCACATGTGTAGATTACATTATGCTCCGAGTTCTACCACAGAGAGTGTGTGTGATTTATAGGGAAATAAATCTATCCCCTTCCTGACACTGAAACCCCAACTCTAAAGGCTGGCACAGAAAGAAAGCTCCCATTTCAAAAAGTAGAAGAAGAAGCAGAGCGAGCTTTAGCGGCGCCTTAAATCACTCGCCGCCACGAACTCTTGACATTTTCTCCGGAGCCTTTAATGCTGGTATTGAACACCAAATGGACCCAAGTCTGTTTGGGATAAATATGTATTAGCATCAACATGGAAGCATGCATCTGTCATATCCCCAAGTGAATGAGCAGCTTATTTGTGAGCCAAGTCGAGATGCTGATGGTGCTCAGCTGGCAGGTGGCTTAAGTGGTGACGGAGTTGTAGAAGCCACATGCAAATCTGAACATTGTGACTGGGAGCCGCTTGCTGCTCTCCGTTGGAATCCGTGGATGTAAATTATTTGTATTTATAAACTGATTCCAAAAATCTATTATTCTTAATACCCACCTAATAAGTTTCTATTATTTTGTTAACCATGATAGTGACACCTTTTATTGCATGGCTTATTACATCAGAAAAAAAAATGTCAAGGAATGAGATGAAATAAAGGGAGACCACAACCCGCAACACTTATTTATTTATTCCTGGTCATTTTAAATGCAAATCTTAAAGTATTTAACCCACATTTGACGTGCATAAAGGCTAAATGTAAATACACAATCATTTAAACATGTTTTATTTTTCAGGAGTTGAACTTTTAAACAAGCAGATTACAATATGAGTATAACAATACATTTTTCCTCGGCTTCAATTAGCTTTATAAAATCTTTTTGTATACTTACTCAAAAAAGCTTCAAAAAGATATATTTTTTTAATTTTTGTAGACTGATCTCATGTCAGCTCATCAAACCCGGCTCAAGTTCCGTTGGAAGCCCTAAGCAGGATTTTGTTTGGGTAGTCAACTTCAACCAGGCCCATCACAGTTATTGCAGAGGTCCATATTGACATGATAGCATCAAGCAGATTCTGCAGATTTGTCGGCTGCACATCCATGATGTGAATCTCCAGTTCCACCACATCCCAAAGCTGCTCTATTGGATTGAGATCTGGTGACTGTGGAGGCCATTTGAGAACAAGAAACCAGTCTGAGATGATTCATGCTTTATGACATGGTGTGTTATCCTGCTAGCCATCAGAAGATGGGTACACTGTGGTCATAAAGGGATGGACATGGTCAGCAACAATACTCAGGCAGGCTGTGGTGCTGACACGATACTCAATTGGTACTAAGGGAACCAAAGTGTGCCAAGATGATATTTCCCACACCATTACACCACCACCACTAACCTGAACCGTTGTTACAAGGCAGGATGGATCCATGCTTTCATGTTGTTGACACCAAATTCTGACTCTACCATCTAAATGTCGCAGGAGAAATCAAGACCCATCAGACCAGGCAACGTTTTTCAAATCTCTATTGTCCAATTTTGGTGAGCCTGTGTTCATGCCTTAGCCTCAGTTTCCTGTTCTTCGCTGACAGGAGTGGCACCCTGTGTGGTCTTCTGCTGCTGTAGCCCATTCACTTCAAGGTTTGACATGTTGTGCGTTCAGAGATGCTCTTCTGCCCACCTTGGTTGCAACAAGTGGTTATTTGAGTTACTGTTGCCTTTCTATCAGCTCAAACCAGTCTGGCCATTCTCCTCTGGCATCAACAAGGCATTTGTGCCCACAGAACTGCCGTTCACTGGATATTCTCTCTTTTTTGGACCATTCTCTGTAAACCCTAGAGATGGTTGTGCGTGAACATCCCAGTAAATCAGCAGTCTCTGAAATACTCAGACCAGCCCGTCTGGCACCTACAACCATGCCACGTTCAAAGTCACTTAAATCACCTTTCTTCCCCATTCTGATGCTCGGTTTGAACTGCAGCAGATCGTCTTGACTATCTATCTATCCACCCATCCATCCATTCTACGGATTCTTAAATTGGGTAATATTCTTCCTCGTCCAACTCTGCGGCTGATCTTATTTGAACAATGAGCTAAATAAAGACTGTTTTCTGTAATCTAAAATTCTATGTGAGGTGCTTCGGAGATTGTTGTAAACATATGTCACCACAATTTCATGGGCATCTACATGATTCATTAAATCCAATTGAAACTTGAAATTTCGTCTGGAAGCTTAGAGTTTAGGCTTTTATTGACCTTTTTGTGATCTAAAGGCTCTTTAGGTTAGGCAGCAGAAGCTTATTTTACGTAAAACCCAAAAACAATTCTAAGTTGAATTTCTATTCCCTCATTGCAAACATTTCATTAAATTAGTAATTCAATCTGGAGAGTCTCACACAGACAAAAAGAGGCAAGTAGAGAGCTTTATTGACATAAATTAAAAGTTCTTTGGCGTTCGGACCCCGTCAGAAGACATGAAAGCTGTGAATGTCTATGAGCTCGGAAGTTCATTTTAGGATTAGGATTAGTGAAGTCCTCCCCCCCCGGGGTCTGGACACTGGTGGTGGAGGCCATAGGATAAGGATAAAGTGCTTTGTCATACATACAACAAAATGTTGCAGATCAGATGAAGGGTTAGCCTGAGCCGCAGCAAATGAGCCACTAATGGTCGACCTAAAGCATGTCTTTATTTGCAAAAAGGTAACCGGAGCGCCCGGAGGAAACCTACTCAGACACAGGGGAAACTCCACACAGAAAGGCATGCATGAGACTCAAACTTGGGACCTTCTTGCCGTGAGTGCTAGCCACTGCGTCACCCAGCAGGGAGGAGTAGTCAGGTGCACTCAAGGGAGGCGAGTCTGTGACTACCATGGAAACTTGTATTTAGACTTCAGAAAAGAAACAGTGCTGTACTCCTAATAGTCTTTTAACTGAGTAGTCATTTTCAAAGACTACTTGGTTTCCAAAAAAAAAAAAAAAAAAAATCAGGTTTATCACATAATCTGAGCAGCCAGATGTGATTTGCTCCTTGCAGGCAAAAGGTCATTTGTTCGACTGTGAATGAATCTCTAATCCAATGTAAACTTTAAGTTTCAGAGTGTTGATGCCTGAATTCTCTGGCAAAAGCTCTGATCTGCTGCTTGAGCTGGAGACAAGGTCAAGAAAATAATGTTTTTCTAATAATTATTTGGACCCTGGAGGAAAACCTTTATTTTGGCTGGACTTTTGGGATCTAATATTTCACTTGATTGATGTAAAAGCCATATCAGGACTTGTGCTGTTAACATGTATGGCTGCAAATCCCCAGATCTACTTAAAAAAGTGTTTAACAATCATTGTAACCAATACCCCTAACAGCATTAAAACTAATAATAACTTTTGACTGAATCAAAAATGAGAGCTTATTTTAAGACAGTATCATAATGGTTTCAATGTAAAATTTAAATGTATCCCAAACTGATTTATGTTGATCATCAATTCCGCATATCTCTGCCTATGAGTATCAGAAAAAGGTCTTTTGAAGAAAACTAAAAGTGTGAAATCTTACAGAATCATTAATTCTTACAGGCCAAGCTAAGACCTTTAGAGGAGTGTGGGAGGAATTAAAAAGTCCTGGTACAGCAAAATAATATATATAAATAAACATAGGTAACAGTGAAGTTAGTGTTAGTTAATTCAATAAATCTTCAGCATGAGGAACTGGAGGAAGAAATGGTTGGTTTGTGATGCTGGGAACCTGAAGATTTACTTGTGACAACTTCTGAAAGAGTTCAGCTGCCATGCAGAGCAAACATATGTGCATTTTATTAAATGAGAGGATGCAGAAGTGAGTGAGCAGGCTGAAAAGCCTTCCCCAATGTTAAGCTTTCAGGTGTGCAAATGTATCACGCTTGCTTAAGCTGAATTTATCAAATAGAACAGTACAAACAGTATTCCGAGTAAATTTTGGATTTAAAAAAATTTCACTGTTGATGTTGACCTCAGATAAGTGTCATAAGAAATATTTTAATGGAATTTTGTCTTAACACAACACCAAAGAGAGGACAACAATATTCAGGCTGGAGGAATGAATTCTCAATGGCTGGGAAATTTGATTTAGTCAGCTCACAATTCATGAGATCGTTGCCAGTGGATTTATGCACAGGTGTGACTCGCCAGTTGTATAGTCTACATATACAGGTGCATCTAAAGAATTTGAATATCTTACAAAAATAAGTATTTTGTTACTCATTTGAGAAGATTA
This sequence comes from Fundulus heteroclitus, assembly GCF_011125445.2. NCBI lineage: Eukaryota > Metazoa > Chordata > Actinopteri > Cyprinodontiformes > Fundulidae > Fundulus > Fundulus heteroclitus. The sequence continues at coordinate 7,736,415 of NC_046375.1, forward strand.
AACTTGTATATTGTATACATTCATTACACATAGATTAAAGTGTTTGAAGCCATTATTTCTTGTAATTCTGTTGATTATAGCTTGCAGATAATGATTTTTTTTTTATTGGTTTAGTAAAATTTGTATTTTAAACGGACATGTAATGCTTCTCAAAAGTACAATGAGATTTTCTTTATTGATATTAGCATTTTTAAATAATTTTTAGAATAAATAATAATAATTAATAAGGATTTTTATAATAATTATTTTATAATAATTAATATATATATATATATTTTTTTTTTTTTGATAGTGTCCTTTCTGGCAATGTAGCAATAAGAATTGTTATCTTAATGCCAAAAAAGCCCAACAGATTTTACTTTCAAAAGCGAAGCTCTACCGCATTCGACATAATTATTGCATGATTCATACATGCAATAATTAATAATTATTAATAATCTGTTTATTTTTCAGTGCATTTATTGCTGCATCAATGCGCCATGGAGGCAATCAGCTTGTGGCACTGCTGAGATGTGATGGAAGCCCATGTTGCTTTGATGGGGGCCTTCAGCTCATTTGTATTGATGGGTCTGGTGTCTCATTTTCTTTTTGAAAGTCCCCCATAGCTTCTTCATACATTTCTCCAGTAGCTCTTTGCATGTCGAGAGGATACCATCCCTGCATAATGGAAGTTCATCTCAAGACAAACATTTCTTATAACATTGTTTTTATTATAAATATGTATATTCTATGATATTCAAATAGAATATTTCTACTATATGGTTATTATTTGTTGTATATTACGTCAAACTGGAATATAAACAATCAGCTTATGAATGAATCCTAACATTTTTGGTTAGACTATTATGCATCTTGCTCTGAGATACGCCCAGAAATACATTTCTACAACTGAGGCTTCCTATGATCACATCTAGTAGGCAAAATAACATACCTATATCCAAGTCTTGTAACAGCCAGTTACATAATCATGCTAAAAGATGCATATTGATTCATGAGCGCATGACATGACTGCATTCTCAACCTGCAATAGAAAACGACATGTAGTCCCATTCATTTGTGATATATTAAAAAACAACAGTTATGCGTCACATTCTGAGCATGCCTGTGGTGACTGTGGGCATAAATGTAAACCACCTGTCTGTGGTAAGATTGAAACTGTTTTGTCTGAATTTTGTTCGTCTTTCTGCACAAGACGGGGGGGACAAAGGTTCCTCAATTTGGACAAACACACTGCCGTTCCTACCAAAGAACATTGTGACTGTGCAGAACACGATCACTCAACACAAATGGCTCACTACTTTCCTTCTTTATTCTACGCTCTGCCCCTTTTCTCTTTCCCCGGCTGCAGCTCCTTCGAATGCCGCGCATTCTTCTTTGTTTGCTCATAGGGAGGCCTCCCTTGCGGATCCCGGGCCTGACTTTCCCAAAGCCGATATTAATATCACAGGCCATTGTAATAGAGTTATTTTCATGGAAGCCCCGGAGGAAGTCACGTGGCTATGATTAGTCCCCAGAGGGCCCGGGGTCTCCATTAAGCTCGTTGTTTTAGCTCACATAACCATCAATGAAGTGGAAAAGCTGAGGAAGTAGCTATCACTCAGGGCTGGCTCGAGTATTTTCTGAGCACCTATTTCGTAAATGGGGCCAGAATATTTTTCCTCTCTCTGTTATTTTTTTTTTTTTCTTTCTTTCGGGGGGAATTATTCTTAAACCGCGGCTTGCAGAATTGATCCTACACATGTGTGCGTTTACGTTGACCCACCTCCATTTAGATTGATAGCAGTGGGATCTGGTGGTTAACACGCTGTTTAAACCTGGTGGAGAAAAAAAAAAGGGATGGAGGGGGGGGGGGGGGCAACATGAGAAAACGCACAAGGACTCACACACACTCAGCAACTACACGCAAGGGTGCGCTCCAATGCATCTGCCATAAGGAAGATAACTTGAGTTAAGATGGAAAAAAAGACACCCTGGAATACATTTACTCTGTCAGGTTACTACTTCAACACACATGACTGAGAAAAACAGACACTGCCACATGCGTGCTTCCTCTCATAACTCTGCTCACCTCTCTTCTTGACCTAAAAGCCACTGGGCCACTTCACCACTGGGCCACTTCTAAGGAAACAGGAAGAGCTGGACCAGCAGGGCAGTTGACAGCTTTCAGATGGACTAGAAGTGATATCGACCATGTTCAGAGGCTTACTGACAGGAAGTGAGAGCTGTTCCGTTCCAGCTCCGTCATCAAGACACGAGTCTCATAATTGTCAAACCAAATTTTCTCTGTGCGAGCTAATATCGGCAGTTAAGAAAACATGACCAGATTAAAAGGTGATCTCTAAGAATATAAACATTGATGTTTGAACAAGTCTTTTTTGATTTCCTTGTCCGCTCAACTCAGAAAACCTTCTATGTTTAGTTTTCTGTAGAAATGAAAGGATATGAAAATAGTGGATGAAAATGAATGGCTTAATTAAAAAAGCACTCCATGATTTTAAATCAAGCGTTGACCTTGATCAAATAAGATAATTACCTTTAGAATGTGTAGCTTATCTAGTGCTCTTTACATATGTTCCCCCCATACAATATTGAGGGTTGAGGAATATTTCAAAAACTGGTCAAACAGCTATAGCTCTGATGTTGTTATAAAATAAAATGAAATCAAACTGACAGAGAAAAAGGTGCCATGAAAAAGTATTGGCAAAGCAGCCCCAGAGCATCACACTGCCACCACCATGTTTTACTATGGCTATAATGTCCCTTTTTATTTTGTGGACGTAGTGGCCTTTATTTGACAGTAGACTGACAGGAAATGGGGTTGAGAGAGAGGAGGAAGACATGCGGCACCACTTCGCCCCATGTTTGTCCTGTTTTTAAAGACTCTGAGTTCTAGACCAGACAGAACATTACCCGCAACTTCCTTAAAGCTCCAGTCGTTGTCTTGTCTGTCCATAGAACATTTTCCCTAAAAGTCTTGGGGATCATCAAGATGTTCCTTGGCTAATGTGGGGCGGTCATTTATGTGCAATGTAGTCAGCTGTAGTTTTTGTTTGAAACTCCCCCATGGATGCCATTTTCACCCCGTCTCTCTCTTTAATTGTTCAATCATGAACACTGACCTTACCTGAGGCAAGTGCGATCTGTGATTCAGACACTGTCCTGGATTCTTTAATTTATGGTTTGCCAAGGGCATGATTAACCAAGGGTCAGGGTTTTTTGAGTAGCTTTTTTCCCTTTGTAAATTGTTATATTTAATCAGGCAGGATATCTTTGTCCGATATATATATATATATATATATATATATATATATATATATTTATTTTAAACATTTTGGCCTGACAACAAGCAAAAACAGAAGAATACATTTATGGGTTAATACCTTTTTTACAGCACTGTAGGTAATGGTAAGAATAAATCTGGCCACCTGTTAAAACCCTAATATGTTTTTTGCTTCTGCACAACGTAAAGTCAAAACATGACATAACTGGCATTATATTTATTAACCTTTTCTTAAATGAAGAACTACTACTACAAAATAAACATGCAATTCAAGGTTAAGGGTAAAAGAGTTGTGTAAGTTCAAAATGCTCACTCTGGACTCTGCTTAAGTCTTTTTTCCTATGACATAGATTTTTGTGTTTTTAAAAGAGATTAGAAGGGAACGATGGTTTACTGGAGATTATTCTCAATCTGGAGTTGCATCGGATGGAATCGGGATGAAGGTAATGCTTGGAGGCTAGGCAACATTTTTAATTGGCATTTTATGACTACACCATGAGTGCCTTTATTTACTTTTATTCCTCCCTTTTTACCCTATGCCATTAGAAAAGGCTTTTATGAATAATCATCCCTGCCCAAATCTGCTAAAATCTTACAAATGCAATTGTATTTTACTCTTTTGTTCATTTAAATTTGTCTTATGTAAGTAAATACTTAGCATTAACTGATCAAAGTTTTGAATTAACGTTGTTGCTTTTTATTCACAAACAACCATTTTAAATGTGTACCTCATGCTGCTGGTGAACCTGAAATTCAGCCAAACACAGAACAACTCTAAAAAGGTTTTTTTTTTTTTTTTTTTTTGGAAATATTCTATGCAGACAGACTAGGAGTTGCTGGCAGAACCAAACTTGAACATATGCAGATTGAGCACACAAGAACTGAAAACACCACGGCAGCAGAGCGCAAGTGAGGCGATGAGGTGATCTGGCAGGTATATGAAGGCTGGGGAACAGGTGAGCACAGTAGGAAGTGATTAGTGGCAGCAGGTGGAACTGGTCTGGGCTGATGACTGGTGACTGAGCTAATTACAGACAAGTCCGGAAAAGTCCAAAAAAAACAAACAAAAAAACCTAAATCAAGACAAAATGTACATTTTAGTCATCAGATTGTTACATACACTTTTATTAGTTACATCTTTAGGAAACAAGAAAGCACATCTATAGAGGATATAAAAAGATATTATCCTTCATTGGATTATATGCTAAATTTTGAGCTGAGGTCTCTGGTAATTGCCTTTTTTTGTGTTATCTCTTGTTTTCCATTTAAATTATGTATAGCTGTGTGTTGAGGCACACTCCTTCCTCCCTTTATTTTTAGGACTTGCTTTTTCTTGAAAATCTCATAAAAGAGTTTAACAGCTTAACGTTGATAGATCTCCATAAAGCCTGAACTGATATTGATTGGGACCACCTTGAAAGATTACGAGAGAGTCTGCCTGCTTGGAAGGAAAAGTAATCAATACTTCATAGTGCTCACTTTATATGTAGGAGCACATTAAATATCTTTTAAGCATCTTGTATTACTTCCAAATGGAAAAAAATAACAGTATTTGTAAAATAAAACGCTGCCCTTCAGTATAAAATGGACTGGGTGCATCCAAATCATAAATATTGTCCGGCAGACCTCATAGCAGCTCGAGATGCTGTCTTCACCTTCTGGCCTGAATTACGCCGCTCTTGCCCTCCTGAATCACATTTCAATGCTACTAGGCAGCTTTTTTTTCTTTATAAACTCATTTGCCAACAAATAAATCTGGTGATTATATTGTTATTCTTTTCTATTTCGGAAGACGTAAATGCCAAGCCGGTCGGGTCGCTGTAAAAAAATGGAGACCCTCCGTTCAGCCACATCTGCATGTCGTCCAAAATGATGTAACCACGTTCCCACCCCGTCCCCTTATTAATGTCAGCTTCACGTCGGGCGCTGGGCTACATAAGCACCCACACACGTGTTAATAATGCACACACAGCAAGAGTATGTGGGCCCCAGCTGACCCGTGTGTGTTAAACTGATGCTCATATAATCCTGCATGCATCTCTTTGTTCCTCGCGCTGCCGGGTCCCAACTGGGCTTGCTGGGGGGGGGGGGGAAATGGAAGATCCACATGGAGCTCGTGACACAGCGGCCCTTCTCCCCAGCCGACAGGACCAGAGGAGGCCGCCGGGTCCGCCGCGCATTAACTCGAACAGGTGCAGCGAGCAGGGGCTTTGTTTTTCTTCATCGGCTCCTCAGGAAATCATAAAGCAAATATATTGCTGCAGGACGGTTTTCGGGGTGCCCTGTGAGCAAACTGAGAGGGGAAATGGATCAACGAGCGGCCACCAGGGACAGTAAATCAACAGGCTAAAAGGAGAGCTGAATGTACTGTGGGGGCCCCAGGAGCCAAGCCCAAGGCCAGGGCCTCTGTCAGTCAGAGTCTGGTGTTAATGTCAAAGCCAGCTGCGCTTGGCAGAACATGCCTATAAGGAAATGATTGAGCTGTCTGTGTCAATCGCCAACGCTCCACTAGAGGCCATCATGTCACAGGCCAGCCTTTCGGGAACTTCAAGGTTTGGTTTTTGGACACAATTACCTTTTATGTTTTTGAGTGGATTTAACATCAGAAGGGAGAACGGATCTAGTGTCCTGCTAAAATTCATATCTTTTTTGTGAAATCAGCATAAAATAACGTCCTAATATGGTATGTTAGGAAATAGAGCTGCTGAAAAGTGTGACGCTTTCGTGCTCCCTCTTTGGAGTTATGGAAACATCGCAAATCGATTTGTCCTGCCTGTTGAAGCTTTATAAAGATCTCTGTGTCTCTATCAAACGCTTCGGTGCGTCCAAATTTCTCAGTGACTGGAGAGTGTTTCTCTCCCTGCTACTGCACTTAACTCAATCATCGTCAATCAGGACCATATGGTGTTTCGTGCTCGGCCGCCCCTCCCCTGCCCGCCGCCTTCACCGCTGCTGCCACCACTGTATGCTCCGCCACACACACACACTCGTCTTTTCTCTCGGTTAGTTTACAAATTAGAGCAGCTGAGGTTTGCTGCTACTTCATTCAGGATCGCTCGGCCACAGAGAATGAGGCTTTATTATGGGCTGGAGACGCAAACCCCCGTTTTTTTTTTTTTTTTCTCTGATTGAGGGTTTCAACACATCATATAGAGAAACAGCTGTGCTACAAATTAGCTTGTTTTCTGTGACAATGATAAATGTGCTGTTTGGACTAAGTAGGAGACACAACAATTTCTAAACAATTTCTCCCCTTTTTTTTTTGCCACGGAAACTTTTGCATCAAACACAAATAAAAAAGGAAGCCCAAACATCTCAAACCAATGCAAGTAACAATTGGCAAATATTATTGAACTTTTGTGTTCCCCTGCTGCCAGAAGGAAAAAAAAAAGTGGGCCTTGTGCAACTTGATATCGATCGGTGAAAGACAGCTGACGAGTAGCCGAGCAAGAATTTAACTGGATTTTGTGCACTTTACTATATGCCAACACCGCAGTGCTTGGCCTCATTGGCAGCAACAACGAGACGCCGTGCAGAACTGAGGGGCAACATCTGGCATCATGGTATGATAACAAAAACGTAATTTTGAAGATCAGGAATACCAAGGAAATGATTGTGGATTTCCACAGGAACAGACAAAACCACTCTCCACTTTTCACTGGCAGTGAGGTGGGGGTGTCATGATTCTGGCCCGTCTGCATTCTGCCACACACCCTCTGCCCGTTGTTTTGAAGGACTATTCAACCCACCTGTGAGCTTGCCTCTCCATTATTGCAATCTAGCTCGTCTCCTTCACCCGTTTCCTTTCCTTCATGAGCTTGCTGCAGACTGCAGTACATTGCCATTGAATTTGAAATACTCCTGAAATAATATCCAATAAAGTTTTTTTGCACGAGTATTAAGCAGAGCTATAGCAAAAGCGGAAATGCTCCACTCAAAGTAAATCTGTTGGGCTCTCTTTGGCATTAGGAAAGCAGTTCTACTTCTGCTACACTGTCAGACAGGATACGTTAAAATTAAAAACATTAAAAAATGTAAAAAAAAGGTTCAAACCCTGACACCTCTAAATAAAAACTGAATTCAGTCCTCACGTAATACAGTATGTGTCGGACTATAAGTCACACCTAAAATCCTTAAATTTTCTCAAAAATTAATGGTGCGCCTTATATATGATTAAAGTTGAGCTCACTGACCGATTTTATGTGGTACAATGTGCTAAAAAATCTGTTAAAATGTGTAAGCACAACTTTGGTTAGTAACAACGCCACTCTGCTCATTGGATATTCAGAGCATTACGGTACACTATGTCACTACCTGATCGGACCCCTAAGCTGTCTACAAGAGTGCCTGACTGTAATGTCTAAACTAGAAGTGCATTCATGTGTAAAGGCCCCCACATACTCTGGTGTACTTCACTTCGCAGAGGTCCGCGCATACTCGAGGCGTACTGAAGGCGGACTCTGCGTGGACTCTGCGCATTCAGGTACGTGGTGTCATACTATAAACTTCTGAGGCAAGAAGTCTTTACATTGAACTGTTTTATATGTGACACCGAGCTTGATGCACTTAGCAGCTCCAGGCAGGCGGTTGCAAGGACCTGTGGCGTCACAGTCCCTACTGTTCTCACTGACATGTGAGAAAGAAACAGCTCTAGGGGCTCAGCTAGCTAATCCCACATTTTACCATTTTACCATGAAGTGTTCCACCGCTTCGTCCCACTGACAGAAAGTGTGGAAATTGTGGGAATTTGCCACAAGAAATGTACACTGCAAAAACAGAACTAAAAATAAGTCAAATATTCTTGAAATGAGTGCATTTGTCCTTGATTTGAGCAGGTAAATAAGATGATTTGCCAATGGAATAAGTTCTTTCCACTTAAAATAGGAACAATTCATCTCCATCATCTTATTTTAAGTGCAGGATGTCTAATTTTCTTATTTTAGGGGCAAAGATACTTATTCCATTGGCAGATAATCTTGTTTACTGGCTCAAATCAAGGATGAATAGACTAACTTTAAGAGCATTTTACTTGTTTTTAGATCCGTTTTTGCAGTGTAGGCAATAGTACGCTCGACTATGAAGGGTAAAACGTTCACGGAGAGTCAGCGCGGAGCCCCCAAGCTCACAGTATGCGCACAGTACGCCCGACTATGTGGGAGCCTTTAGGCAGCCCGCGCCCGGAGTATGTGCTAGCAACAATAAACCTAGAAAATTAATTCAATGTAAAAGTTATGTTTATTTTGGCCTTTTGTTAGGAACAGGGCAGTGTAGTCAAACTATTCTGTCCCCCTGACAGAGATGGATAGAGAGCTGTGTACGTGAAGGGGCGGGGTGATATTACAGAGTTGGGAAGAACTGTGTAATATCACCTTATAATTCAGTGTTCTTTACGTCTGGACAAAGACGCACATAGTCACATTCATTTACAGGGCGCATTATAACCCGGTGAGCCTTGTGATCTGAAAATACGGTAAGTAAATAGTCTATCAGTGGGTAATTTAGTCTTAGGATAAATACAGCAGTTCTGGTGATTCCTCCGGGAATGTATTAGGGACCATCATAAGGAGCATAAGAAAGGTGTTGGGATCTTTTTGGCAGGACTACGTTACAAAACGATATCCCTAGCTTTGAACATCTCACAGGGCACTGTTCTAAATTGCTATTTATAAAGATAAGCAGCCAGGACTCCCACGGTAACTCTAAAGGAGATGCAGAGGTCCATAGCTATTGATCTTTTGCTCCCCATGGTCAGACCTTTATGGAAAAAGGGCAATAAGAAGGCCATTCTTGAAAGTATAAAATTATAAGTTTGGTTTGCTTTTTGCCACAAGGGGTGTAGGGGACACAGCAAACATGTGGAACAAGGTTCTCTGGTCAAATACGCCCAAATTTAACTATCTGGTATCAATGAAAACCACTGTGTGGAAGAAAACTAAAACTGCACATCAGGCTGAACACATCACCCACGTGGTAAAACATAGTGGTAGCAGCATTATGCTGTGGGAATGTTTTTTTTTAATTATTTTTTTGGCAGGAACAGGAAGCTGGTCAGAGTTGGGTGGAAGATGGATGTAGCAAAATACAAGGCAGTCCTGCAGGAAAGCATGTTAGAGGCCATGCAAGGTTTGAGACTGGAGGTTCTACTCCAAACTACTAGGAGGGCAAAACCCCTAAACATACAGCCAGTCCTACAATGACACATTTTAGATCAGAGTGCATTCATCTGCTTGATTATCTCAGCCCAGTCCAGACCTGAAACCAACTCAAAATGTATGTCAACATTGTAAACCCCCCCACCTGCATGATAACTAAGAAAACTGTCATTTAACTGGAATTCATAAGCTGCATCAGACAGACTATTTAAAAACCCGGTAATGGAAGCTGAACTGTATTTTGTACAGCTGCACGACTCTTTAAAGACTAATAACACCTGAAACAATGAGGCTGCAAAACAGGAAGCTCAGTTTGAGTAACAGCACCATCTGAAACCTGTCAATGCACTGCAGAAGTTTCTTTTTAGGTTTTACGAAGTCACTTTAAATCTTTGTTAAGAAGATGAAAATATGATAATATGATGTTAAGCTATTAAGCATGGAGGTTTTGATCTACTAGGAGAAAACTGGTTGCAGCTGCTGTAAATGGTCAAACATGTTATGGCCTAAATCTTGTGGATTAAGTAAATCTTGCGATCATCTAATCAATAAAAATCCTTTACTGGCAGACATTTCTATATGGGGTTCAAAATAAGTTTATCAAGCTTCGCTACAGTGGATGCAAATGTCAGAAAGTCGCACAAATTTTAAGATCCAATTCTTTTGAACCTAAAGACAGTATGGGGCAAGAAAGGGGATTTTAAACTCTGTTGGACAATCCAACAAGCTCTTTGTAGGCCAATGCAAACATCCCTGAGGATAGAACAATTAAAGGAAAATGCAAGAATTATCTAGATAGTTAGTTTGAATGGCAATATCCATCATGAGTGAAAAGAAAAATACCATTTAAAAAAAAATATCGTGGGATAGACATTACAAACCAACACAATAATTGTTCACCCTGGCGAATGGAAACAAGTACCCGTAAATGCTTTACAAAACTGTTTCCCCTTCATGTACTCGAGGTACAGTGACAGTAATTGAGGATTTCCACTTCAGCGTTTACAGGTAATTATACGGTTAAAACTCTTTATAACCACCGGTTTGGTAAAAGCGCAGCCGCACTGCAGTCGGTTCTCTGCATGTAAGGGAGCCAGACACCTATTGTCTGTGATTTCAAGTCCAGTAAAGGGTAACATGTGGTTTGGGAGAAAGTGATTGTTTCAACGAGCTCAGTAGGTATTTTGCAACTTAAACGAAAAAACCTGCGCCAAGGAGAAGTGAAACTGCTTTCGGGGTTGCGCTGGAGGAGCAGCTGGAAGGCAGCCCTGTTCCAAGATTCATGTAACAGGAAAATAAAAACGGCACTTCCCCATTTTTACACTGTATGCAATTTCACACCGAATAATAATAATAATTAAAAAAAAGTCTACTGCACAAGAAAACGGTAGTTTGTGACATGCTGGGTTTCACAATTTTAAAAGGTTTTTCTTAATGCTCGGTACCTTCCGGTGTGAGTGTTCAAACAGGATCGCTTTTAAGGTCATTTGGTTACTTGTAACTCATAATTTCTTCAGAAAACTATATTGACACCGCAGCATCTTTACTTCCCCATTCTGATAATGACACATTGAGACTGTTTCCTGTTTTAATATCATAACCATCGCAAGCTGCAAAAGTGAGACAAAGAAAGATTGACAAAAGTTATATAAGTCACCATGAAAGCATTGAGCGGTTTTCTGCATACGTTAGTGGAAAGAAGTTAACCTGTGACAATTACTTATTTGAGGGACAGGCATGAAACATCCATGGCAACCAAGCTGAAAACACTTTAAAACTGATGATAAAATTAAATGTTGGGCCACAAGACTTTTTCTTTTTCTTTTTTTTTTTTTTTTTTTTACAAACCGTCAGCTCCGTCTGTGATGTGCAGCCAGGCTGGATATTTTGAGGGGAACTATCAGCAGCTCCTGAAGAGGCCCAGTGTTATTCTTTCTGCCCTGCAGAGTGGCAGAGACAAGCTGAATGTCTACCCATAAATTTGCCTCAGTCTGGGTCTGCTGCTGGCTGAGCATCAGTGGGGTGTACCAAGTGTGTGCCAAAGAGCCAGGCCCCTTCTTTTTACCACAGAGCTGCTCATATATCTGCCTCCTCACTTCATTCCGACCCGTTCTCCACACGCTCTGCACCTGAAATCAACATTATGAGGGATATTTCAGGATGGAATGCTGAAACAATATACTTCACGGTATAAGCGCGGTATTATGAAGCCCATTGTGACATTATTGCTGGTTATTAAGATCAGTATTCAATCATTCCATATAAACGGATGTTTCTTGATCTTAAAAAAAAGACAGATTTTCATTTATACTATCTAAAGAGCTCTAGCAGCTAAGTTATCATTCGTTTTACTCTTTTAGCTGTCAAAGCAGCAGAAGACAATAGTAGGTATTTTGTTATTTAACAACTCACTAAAAAAATTGCTTGTACGGGGATTACTTAAAACTCAATATATTATGACAACCTCATTTCCCCTTTCGGTGTAAGTCGAACTCACGTACACACACTCGCTGTTCTAGGACAGCTTATCTGTCACTTACAGTTTTGGTTTTTGCGTAACCCTCTGTAGATTTGCCACATGTTGACACCAAGTTTTTTTTATGAGTCACTTTTATCAACCTTAAAGTCATTAGAAAGAAAGGAATGGTATAAAACTGTACAACAACCCTTGACTCTTTGGAAATTAAGCATGTGTAGCGAAAGCTATGTTTAACACCAACATTTACAGAAAAATACCAACAAAATACTTACTTTGGTGACTTACTGACTTGCTGACTTGCTTGAGAACACTTGTCAACTGAAAAAAACATTAATCTTGATATAAGACATGAATTAGTAGTTTCATGACTTCCGATATTTAAATATTTCCTTCAGGATTAAGCATGAAGATATTTTTTTTTTGTTTTAGTTTGGCTTTTGATTCATAAAAATTGTCCAAATATTCAAACTCATTTATACATTTCTTATGATGGAGCATGTCACTCTTCTTCAGGGACCCACATAGAACTACTATAATGACAAGGAAGCTGACAAATACCCTACAGGTAACAGATTTTGAAAAGAACGGGAGTTCTCAAAATTATTTGAGATAGTGAAAAGTATGTCTTACACACACACTTTTACTGATTGGAACACTGTCTTTAATCCCACAGGTAACATCAATGTTTTTCAGATTTTTTATTGGGCTAATTTAGAGCCCATTTTGTGAAATGATGCCAGCACTAACCAGAGCTTGTGAAATGATTTCAGAGCTGTAAAGACGTCTGATTTTCCACCGAGTTTGCTAACGTAAGACGCAGCTTCAAGGAACGAGTAACGTGAGTTTTGGGAATAAAAGAAAGGCCCTGTTTGTGGCCTGTTAACAAACTGATGGGGCTGTTTCTACAGTAACTTTGTTTAAGTCTACCAGTCTAAAGTTTTATTATGACAGGTGGAGAATTGCAATAACCAAACTAACTAAATCCTCATAGGAGAGGTTGATGAAAGATAACTTGTGTTTGCAGCTTTTTTTGTTTTGTTGTTGTACTAGTGGCTTTTATTTTGATAGGAAATGGGGTTAAGAGAGGGGAAAGAAATGCGACAAAGGACCATGAATGGGACTCAAACTTGAGATGGCCATGTCAAGCACTGAGCCCTCCAAACATGGGTCGCCTGCTCTACCCCTGAGGCCTAGCTGCTTTTTTATTAGCAGGAGTATTTACAGTACATGCAGTTTAAGCAAAAGACACAGGGAGCTGACACAGTGAGGACCCATGTGCTTTGGCGGCGGGCTACCAAAGCTGTGTGCTTAGCTTTACGAAACACTTTTTCAGGACAGTGATGTCAATACTTGTTTTGTTCTCTGCTTCAAACAAAAACAACTACAACACTGCTGCCTTTCCGATGCTTATGCTGTGTGTTTCTTGAATAACACAAAATGGATAATTTATAGCTGCACGAACTCAGGTAGCACAGAAACGTTCTAGTAAGACAAGGCTGTGGTTTTGTTTTCCAACACATCAATGGCAACATCTCATTTCATTTTAAGGTTCTTGCAATACTCTTAGCTAATAGGCTGAAAAAGATCTGCAGTAAGACTTTGATGACGGAGGCAACTTGTCTGAACTTCAAAAAGCACGCCTACAGATCCTACAGATCCTACAGATTCTACGTCAATTTGATAACAACTATATCAATAAGCCAAATATGTTTTGGGGTTTTGCTCTGTGGAGTAATGACTCAAAACCAAAGCTGTCCAGGTCTATAGATCAGAGGCATGTTTAGGGAAGGCATGATGGCACCTTAGTCAGGCTTTGCTTAATCTGGCACAGGAAACTTCTAATGTGTTAAGGGCAAGATGGATTCAATCAGGTATCACAACATCTTGAGATAAAATGCAATGCTGTCTATGAGGAAGCTGACGCATGTCTGTCATTTTACTTTTCAATAGGACAATGGCGAAACCATACCTCTAAGTCCATCAAGTTTTGGTTTTAGAAGACATTCTGGAAGACAAATGAGGATTCTGACTTGAACTACTCTGCAAAGCTCTGGTGTGATTTGAAATATATAGTTTAGGCACAAACACCTAACTACTGATGACCTGGGGGCCATTTTAGACAAAGGACTGGAATCAGCTCCTACCTTACAACATAAAAAGGGTTTAGGCAATCAGTTTGATCATCTGCAAAATATATTCTTTAAATAGAGAAATTACATTTAATTCTGTTTCAAAAATGAAAGGTCAAAGGAATCAGAGTCTGATCTGATCAAGGTATTTTTAAATGTTCATTACTGGAGTCCCTAACTAAAGTAAATTACAATTCACTTTCAGATCTGGGAATGGTTCGCTCTGGCAAGTGATCCGTGAGTATGACAAGCTGGTTTTAACACATACGAAATGTACAGAGCAGCCGGATCAGAGGAGAGTGTTAAACATTGCCACTGCACAATATGAGTAATTTGCTCTCACTGATCTATAAAAAACGCTAAAGCTGTGCATACTATACCTCCTTTTCTGAATCTTAATTTTAAGGTAATGAAACTTTTCATTTGCAAATGTTTTTAAAGGTCAGAAACATATATAATGGACACATGCAAAAACTATATTTTGTTGTAATTTTGACAAAATCAGCACCCCCTTTCCATTAGATGCTTTGGCAAAGAAATTAAATAATATTATATAAAAGGATATAAATGTTGTCAAAGTAAACCATGACTGAAAATTCCATAACATTATCCAAACAGAAACACAAAATGCGTTCAAAAGGCAATTCTGCAGAGCTATGGCAGCTCACAACATAGTAAGTCACCAAAAGGTATTTTACTAAATTCCTATTCAGGCAATTTACAGCAAAAAAATCTATAAAAAAAAAAAACAGATTTTATGTGCTGCACAGCTGCATTCGTCTAATACTGAGAACTGCTCCTTTCTATGAAAGTCTTCATCCTTGCTAGTGGACAGACGGGAAGTAAAACGGGTCGGACAGTCATAACAGGAATCATTCATTTTAATCACCAAGCACGAGAGACAATGGAGTTTGTCTTGCTGCCAACAGTACTTCAGCATTTCTGAAATGTTCAGACTTTCACAGTCCACACAAGAATGATGCACAGTTTCTGATCTTGCAGGCCAGAAATAGTTTGCTTTAAATCCAATCACAGTGTCCATCCGAGTCTGTTTTAGTCTGCTCATTTGTCATAATTTTGTTGATAATGAAGCCAGTGTTTGTAGCTTTGCCTTTATTATCTATAAGTTGTGCTGATACAGGAATTATCAGTCAGTTTTATATGTTTGACAAAACACCTGAGACGCTTGATACATAATTATAATGTTGATCAAATAAAAAGCTGTATCCATCAGGCAGCAAATTCATTTTCTCAATTTCAGCCAACTACTCAAGAATTAATGAATAACATGAATACCTGAAGTTACCCTGTGGCACACATGTTTGTCCTGAAATATACTACTTTTACGCTTTACCAGATAATTTCCAACCTCAAAAGAACTATGACAAAAATGATTTACAATGCTCTATGCACATTTAACCTAAAGCTAATCCACACAGTGTCATGTTTTGCCGAGGGACCAAAGCAGCAGCAAGAGGACGGCAGGCGCATGCTGATAATAATATTATTTAATGGAGGCAACGCAAGAAAACAGGCAAGGAAAACGGAGCATGGAGACAAGACAGCGAAACAACAGAGGAACAAAAACCTGGAACTTGAATACAATGGGGAATCAACGGAAAAATGTGCAACACAGGTGATTGAGATCAACGAATTAACTCTCCAAAAGAGAATTGGACGAATGAGAAGAACAGAAAGAAACAGGAGAGAAGAGATAATTATTTCACGACTTAGAATAAGACACACCGAATCGAATAGATCATGGTTTTTTAGGAATGATTTGATTCAGAGAAACAAGTTAAGTAGGAAACTTATGAAAAGGACATTTGATATGGTTGATTTATTGCAAAAGGAATCGGGAAGCAGAGGATATCAGGCTATATTTGCTTTTTTGAAATAGAGTAAGTTGTATAAAAGATATAGTTGTGTTTTTTTCTTATTTTCTTTTTTTGTCATGTGGTCCACACTCCTTACCAATTGCTAGCTGTAATGCTCACCCAACGTTTTTTGCCAACTGCCAATAAATTTCAAGAAGAAGAAGAACTAATTAACTTAAATGTTCAAGAAACATGACACATGATTGCATTCCCACTATTTCTTATTGACAACATCTTTTTTTAGTTTTTAGATTTAATTCTTCATTAGTGTATTATCAGTACAACCATTGGTTTGATTTGTTTTATCATATTTTTATCATTTTAAACATGTGCATGTGTACTGGTTTTATCAGTTCAGTTCAATTTTATTAACCCTAACTCTAACCCTAAACCATTGGTTTCATCATTGCTGTGTAGAAACAAGTTTTTCCTAGTTTATACCTACTGGTTAAAGGTCCCTTGAGGATTGCCTTTAGGGCAGCAAACTGCACGGAGACCTGCTGAGCCATGCAGTGACCCAAAAGCCCAGCTCTAAGTCCATTCTTCTTCCAACTCATGCGGAGCCGGTAATAAATTCAGAAAGTTCGGTTAGGCTGCTAATTAAAGGGATTAGGGTCACACAGTACACTGTTTACAGGAAAAAAATGCAGAGACTGGCTACTCTGTTTTTGAGCAATAGGAGCCATTAGTGGTAGCAAGCCGCATCATAACAAGAAGAAGAAAAGTAAGAAAAACACAGCACGGCTATTAACAATAAGTTTTTGTGGAGCCGTGACTCTTACGGTTGTAGAGAAGTCTGTGTGTCGAAACCAAAGAAAATAGTCACTAACCAGTCCGCAAACACTTTCTAAACTTAGTGTGAATGGTAATGCGTTGAACCAAAAAAGCTAGCCCCACAATGAGCTATTTTGGTATTATCCACTTGCTGGGAGGTTGGTATGAACCCAGTGGTGGTCTGCGGGCACCAATAGGTTTTAGCTTAGCGGGACACTGCTACCTATGCGTTCTGTAATGATTCCTGTCTGTTCCTTCCTTAAAAGCTCCTGTTTGCAGTCCCATGACGTCACTCCCTGCTCCCTTTGCTGCTCCTGCAATCAAGATCTGAGTGGTTACACCTGTGGCAGCTCCAATTACTGGGAGTCGCTGCACCTGGGAGGAGCACTATATATTCCTGGCATAACTGCCACATTCTTGAAAGCCTTCATGTGAGTAGACCACCCAGCGGTCCTTGTTTGACCTCCTGATTACCAACCTCTCTCGTTCCAGTTTTCTCCTGCCCGCCTTGCCCTTATCAGATTCTCCAGTTGGCTTCTGTGTTCTGGACATCGATCTCCTGCCTTGCCCCTGCCTGGATTCTCCAGTCTTTCTTGAATGACTCAAGCCTGGACATTGGACCTGTCTCCTATCTCAGCTCCTGTTTGGAAACCTCAGTTCACTGTGTGGCTCTCGTTACTGATTCTCTCGTCTAGATTGTGGACTCACCCCTTGTCTAGACCTTCTGGACACCTCTGCCCTGTGGTTTGTTTCCCTGTGGAGTGCATGACCCTCGAGCTGACAACAACTTGCCCCCGCCAGTCTTTGCGCTGCCAAGTGACACAGTGATTCGGATCAGTCAGTCAGTGATCTGGATCACACAGATGGAGCAGTTGGGATCAATCATCAATCATTGCTAGGGATTTAGTATAAATATAGGTGGTATCACTATTGTTCATAGGACAAGGGGGTTTTTCAATACAGTGTGTTGGTAGGTTTTGCATGTACCTTTAAAAATGGTTGCCATATTTTATAAAGGTCTTACTTCTGTTCTGCATCCATTAAGTTATTTTTTCTTTTATTTTCACAAAACCATATTTTAATTAAAAGGGGGACATCTGATTTCCACTTTATGGCAATACACTCCTTAGCAATTGCCAAAAGGACTTATTTAAACTTCTTAGCATGATTTGTCTCCAGACTGGACTTGGTGATGTTCTCTTTTGCGGACTTCCTGATGGTAAAGAATTACAATAGTCCAGCTATTTGATATTGGCAAACATAATACCGTTATCCAAACAAATCAATATATTTGTATTGTATTAAAGCTGTTGATTTACTCCTTTAATATTTGGCTTTTTTTCACCAAATCAGAAAATCACAATAACAAGTGTTAGCATGTGTGGTCGGCAGCCAGTGAATGTTAGTTTATTTTGATTGACATAGAGTTCCTGATGCAAAGGCTTCCAGTGCTATGGTGGATACAATCAGAAACAAATTCAATACAATTTTGAACACAATTACATTATATATTTCTTATATAGCTAAGTGGTAGCTTACAGC
The DNA here is from genome assembly GCF_011125445.2 of Fundulus heteroclitus. Lineage (NCBI taxonomy): Eukaryota > Metazoa > Chordata > Actinopteri > Cyprinodontiformes > Fundulidae > Fundulus > Fundulus heteroclitus. The sequence goes on from NC_046375.1 coordinate 7,754,648, forward strand.
AAGGAAACTGGTAAGTTTTGCTACTGGGTAAAAATTGTTAGCGGATGGTAAACCTAATGCCTAACCTCTGCAACTACACAGTTTTTTAGAGCCAAAATCTGCTGTATTTTTCAGACTACGAGTTGGACTTTTTTTCATGGTTTGGCTGATCCTCTGCCTTATAGCCAGCTGTGATGTGTATATAACGTTTTTAAATGGTAATAGGTAACGGTAATTCATACTGAACAACATGAACCAAGGAGTAAACATTACCATTTATACCCACAAGAGGGCTCTCTGGACTTATGAAAACTATATGGTTGTCCTGTACTCCTAAAAATTTATTAAAACATTAACTTTTTTGCAACAAAGACTGAACAATGTGTATATTGTTTCGCTGTTTCAGTATGCATTCACACAACGGAGCGTTGCCTGGTGCAGATTGAAAGAGGAGCCCAGTTCGCAACAGAACCCTGTCATTGGGCTGTCTGTGAAGCTAATAATAGCTAGTGTTAGCTTATGTTGTTGGGTAGGTTTATACCTTTGCTGATGTACGTTCAAGAGCGTTACTGACCTTTCTACGTTGCTCTCAAACATCCGTGTTGTACTGTTAGCTTGCCGCGTAGCACCTTTACGCTAAGTTGTCTAATTTCAGTGTAGTTTTGACAACTTTCAGTGTAACAGGCCGTTATGAAATTAACTTTGCCAGCTGGAGATGCTGACTTGTTACACTAAATTACACTATTCAATTCAATTCAATTTTATTTATATAGCGCCAATTCATGAAACATGTCATCTCAAGGCACTTTACAAAGTCAAATTCAATCATATTATACATTATTCAACCTCACAGGTATGTTCCATGTTAAACAGTTTGTTGTGGTTGCAGTTGTGTAATTGAATAAGTTGCCTTATCAAATGAAATGTCAGTTTTTAGTCTTGGATGTTTTGAAACAGATTTCTAAATAAATCTGACATAGGAAAATAAAAACAGAACAAAAGCAAGTTGGAATAAAATGAAGAAAAAGTGAAACAAAATACGACCTGGCAAAATGGAAACAAAGAGCAAATATTACACTTACACTGACTCCCTGCAATACAGGGAGTCAGTGTAAGGACTTTAGAACTGGGGTGATGTTCTCTACTTTCTTAGTCTTAGTCTTAGTGAGGACGCGGGCAGCTGCGTTTTGAATCAGCTGCAGGTGTAGCATTGACTTTTTATGCCAAGCTATTCAGGGGTTTATAGCCAAATAGGAGTATTTCAAAGTCTATTCTCCGCAATACAGAGAGCCAGTGTAAGGACTTTAGAACTGGGGTGATGTTCTCTACTTTCTTAATCTTAGTGAGGACGTGCGTTGCTGCGTTCTGAATTAGCTGCAGCTGTAGCATTGACTTTTTTAGCAGACCTGTTCCAGCAATGAATTCAACTAAAGATAAACGTAGTGTCCTTGGACTGTTCCTTCATAACGAGCCTGCTCTACGCAGCATATCCTCTGTGTCTTATCCCCCGCCAAGGTACTGTGCTTACTTCACGAGTTATCAGCACACGCCCGGTGTTTTTTTTGTCACAGCGCCACCAAAGGGCCGGGCTTATCTACTCCAGCCTTTTCAGTTGTGCTGAGTCCTCTCTTGCGGATGCACATTTTTCCTTAATCGTTTATAAAAATTTACTGTGTTAGTCTGTGTGTAGAAAAGTCCTGAATAACCACAAAAATGACAAATTTGACCTGCTAAGTTATAACAAATTGTGAATGAGCCCTTTGGTTTAGCACAGATCAGGAAGCTATGTGTCAAATGCTAACTGTAGTGTCACTAGCTTACCATGTTTTCTTTCACTTTGCTTATATTTGTACTTAACACATTCCTCATAGATTGCAATACATTGGATGAAGTGAACCCAAATTGGACTATGTTGTGTCTTAAATCCTTTTTGTCCTTTCCAAATCATTTATTAATGACATTTTTAGTAGTTTAAATTGATGTAAACTGATAGTTGTGGACCTAAATCCTTTTTGTTTACCCTCTGGCTTGGTTGCTCATTGCAGCGGATCACAATTTAATGCCAGAGACGCCTCTTACAGTTGGAGAGATGAAATGTTGCATCAACATACTACATCCACGTGGGCGAATCTGGGAGCTTTTTATCACCTTCCCGAGCTGCTGGGCTAAAATAATGCCCCCTCTGTTGTCCGCATGGCCGACGTTCTCTGAGCATGCCAGAAGGGATATCCTGCTGGCAAAATTAACGCATTCATGCAGCTTGAGGCGGATTTGGTGACACAAGATTTACAAAATGTTCCACACATCTCCCCATGCCTCTTTCAATAGACTGTATGTTGGGAATTAGACATTAGAGCTTCTGTTATGTCAGAAAACAAGAGTTTAAAAAGGTGCCAACCCAAAAAAAGATAATTACAGGAGACTCAGATCTGCAGGGTCAGCTTTACTTAGACAGCCTTTGTAACAAGACCAAGATGAGGCAAGTCTACTTTAATCTTCAGCATACATTGATTGAGTTTAATACTAAGAACAATTTTGGACTTCTTCACCTTGATGGCTTAAACAAACATAAACATTAGAAAAGTTTATTTTTTTACCATATGGTTGTGTCACACTAATAACAAGCTTTGAAATGTATTTAATAACCTGCGCGTTCTAACAACAAGTTTTATAGAACTGATTGCCCAACATCCAACCCAATGACTTGAGCAAAGTTTTAAAACCACTATGAAACAATTCTGTGGGCTGGATAAGGAGGAACCATTGAGTAGCTGAAGTAATTCAAAACATCCACTAACCATAATACACTGTGCGGTTTCTGATTTCTGGAAAAGTGAAGTACTTAAAAACAATTGAATTTGAAAAGTTTCATCCTCCCCTTCATTCCTTCCCTCTCTGCAGCTTCAGACACCACTGTGGGATAAAAATACCAAGACTAATGCAGAATGAAACTTCTTCTTTAAATAAAAGCATTTGGAGCTGACTTGGCTATCACAGCTTGATCCTTTCGACTGACCCAAACCACACTTGTGGTAAAGCTCCTGTCATACCAGCTACCAGCAATGACATTGACACCAAAAACCAGAGGAAGCCCGGTTACGGCCACCCAGGTTTTCCAGGGGTCTGAAGAGCCAGAGAAAGTGTATTTTGGACAAGTCACTCAGCTACTTTTGCATTTCCTATTATTAATTTCATGCAGACAACCAGCTTCTGTTAATTGAATCATACCCGTGGTTTAAAGAAGGCTGATGGGACTCCTCTCTTCTCTTTATGATGAGTTGATTATCTGTCTTATCCATTTGGTATTCCAAGGATTCTGTAAATCACTTACGATATAACACATATACCAGATGTGGCCCCTGACGTTTGGTAATATTTTTACAGTTTGACTAGCTTTGACAAGCTGAAAATACAGTTTAGCCATTTCTTTTCCGTACTGTCATGTTTTGTCACGTTTGGGTTATTGCAGCATCAGAGCTGCAAAAGAGGGGAAACTGTGGTGAGAACTGGCAACTCATTTTAGTCTGCTCTCTTCATGTTAGTCATGCCCTTTTGAATATGTACATACGGTAATATAAACAACACATGGTTTAACAATAAACTCTGGCAGACTAACAAAAAGACTCCATAAAACACTGCACTTTGTCATCTATTTGACTTACAGAACACGCGCAAGCATTCATAAAGTTGATCATGTAAGAATAAAAGTGATTTAGGCACCTAAAATAGCTATTTTACCCGTAATCAAAAACATCACCGTAGCATCTGACCACTACGCAGGACGTTTTGTTGGAAAGGTTAATCTGTCATGTGCATAGAGCGGTGTGCAGTCTGGTATATGTGTGTCTCTCCCTGCCTCTCTCTCCTTGCATGGTGTGACCAGCAGATGCAGTCTTTCCAGCCGGGGTTCCTTGACCCTCATCAGTAGGGGTTTAAAAATGAGCAGTATCCCAGAGGCAGATGCCAGATTTTTTTTTTTGCTAACTTGAGTAAAACATGTTCCCAAGTTAACGCTTACTCCCAGGACCCCCTGTCTCATGACTTATTGATCCGCTCACTTGTTCCTCAGCCTTTCTGGAGTAGTTCTTCTAAGACTCTCCTCTCGAATGTCCTTACTGCTCCTCCAGCCACCCCTCTGGAACCCGGAGCCTGGATTCCTCACAACTTGCTGCTCACTTACATAGTAGGTACACCTGGTCTGGCGTTCTGTTAGCTGGGACATCATCCAGGGGAGAAAGATCATCTGCCATTACCATATAACGTAGAAAGGATTCCTGGATCAGTGTGCGCTTCTGTGCTTTGTGTGTTTCTGCTCTGTCTTCTCTAACCCTGAGTTGGTCGAGGCAGATGGTCGCTCACACTGAACCTGGTTCTGCTGGAGGTTTTCCTCCCTGTTAAAGGGGAGATTTCCTCTCCACTGTCGCTTCATGCATGCTCAGTATGAGGGATAGCTGCAAAGCCATCGACAATGCAGACCACTGTCCCTGTGGCTGTTCGCTCCTTCAGGAGGAGTGAATGCTGCTTGTCAAGACTTGATGCAACCTACTGGGTTTCCTTACATAGGAAACTTTTACACCAATCTGTATGATTGGATTGAATTTGACTTTGTAAAGTGTCTTGAGATGGCATGTGTTGTGAATTGAATTGAACTGAACTTACCTGCCTGTCCACCCTGCAACTTCTAAAATCAACTAGGTAAAAGGATTAGAGAGACAATCACCAATCACCTCAGTTCACCACTCCCCTGCCAACCTCCTCTCCTTTTCTTTACCAATTTCCTTGTCCTTATATTAAACCTTTTCAGACTTTCCAGTGGTGTCCAGAGTTGTTACCCGCAAGAGAATTTAATTATTAGCTCACAGCTCTCTCAGCTGTACTACAGCACTACAGCTGCTGGAATAAAACAACCAATTCATTCACCCATGTACTCACCATCTCAGAGCCACTTGGAGTTTTATGCAGACCTCAATATAGCCACAGCAGGTCATGGAGAACTGGATCACTGGATCCCTGCAGAGGTATGTAATCCAGGTTCAGAAAGTTATAAACCGGACCAGAGATTAGCTCCAACCATTTGCATTTCCAGCTCCACAGCATAGACTGGGACTAAAATCACTTGGTTAAGTGAAAGGGATAAAGGAAAACTAGGCAAGGTTTTTACTTTCCGAAGCTGGATTTATCCACCTCAGGTTTACTGACTCCGATTTCATACCTTCCGTCTTGTCCACCGATTGCAGCGTTGCACATCAGACATATCGTCAAAACGAGGCCACTGTGGTAAATGGTAAATGGCTTGTACATGCATACCGCTTTTAACCAGTCTTGATGACCTCCAAAGCGCTTCACACTACAGTTTAGTCATTCACCCATTCATACACACCTTCATGCCCTGGCGGTGGTGAGCTATGTTAGAGGCTACAGCTGCACTGGGACAGACTGACAGAGGCGAGGCTGCCATGCACCAGCGCCACCGGGCCCTCTGACAACCACCAGCAGGCAATGTGGGTGAAGAGTCTCTCCCAAGGACACAACGATGGAGGCAGTCAGAGCGGGGGATTGGACCGCCAACCACCAAATTATTGTGGATATCCACTAACCCAGTTTTGCCTAGATCTATAAGTTTTTAGTTTGTTGTATTTTTTATTTTAACAGTTTTATCTTGATTGCACATTATATATATTTATATATATATATGACATTTAATATTTGAGTTACTAAAACATTTATATCTATATTTATATATACGTAGTATGTATTTTTTTATTTGTTTGTTTTTAAAATCAGTCCCAGAACTATCTCCGCACCCAACACATATGGTTTGGCCTGTCATAAATCCTCGTATTTGTTTGTGTTTTTATTTACACTGATTGGCTGATATCCACATTCCCTACTCCACTTTCCATAATTAGCATCACCTGCTGCTACCAATTATCATCAAGTCGTTGCACCTGGGACTCTCTCTACTTATACCTGCCTCACACAACCACTCCCTGCCAGAATGTCTCACCTCGCAGCCTACGTGCTGATTTCTCAGTGTTTATGTGCTCAAGCTGCTAATCTTGTGCTCACCCTGCCCTTGCTAGCTCGTCATACTAGTGCTTATGTGCACTGCCTGCTTCATGTGTTCCTCAGTTTGTGCTTGGTCTGCCCTCACTCATCGGCGTTCTACTTTCGTCAGCGTGTCTTCACCATTATCATCTATCCAGCCACCTTCATATGTCAATCCAACATCCAATTTATATTAAACACTTTAAGTTTAAGTCTGGCTAACTTATCGGGTCTCCAGCGTCTGATCCATTACATCACCATTAAAATGGATTTTGACTACAAATTGTTTCTAAGTTGATTTAGTTGCTCAAGTTAAATACCAGAATGGTTTTCAGAGGTCTGGTGCATAAGAAAGAAAAATATAATAAGGAAACATGAAAGCAGGACCTTGATGTTTTATGAATAAGTAACATCTAAAGAATGAAAGTGCAGCAGGACTCTGCTACTTGTGGTGTTACCCAGTTTTCTTTTTTTACCTAATGTTTTCCAACTTTTTTATGAGCCATTTAAGGATAAATTTAGCTTTTTTTTATATTAGAAAGTACCAAAGAGGCAGAGAGAACACATGGTGACTTGATAACAGATCTATACATGTAAATTGTCCAAGTATTTTTTTTTTTTTTGTTTTAGTCCACTCTTGTTTAAATATAGGCTCATTTGTTGATTTCATCTTGTAATTTTTCCCCAACCAAATCATAGAGCACCATGTACAGTGTATAAATCCACCTGGAAAATGTAGTAATGTTGGCATGTCATAAAATACATTCTACGAACGTAAAATAGTTTTACTGAATTAGAGAAACAGATTATATATAATTTGCTGGTTGGACAATGGATAATGACCAATTTACACGAAACACAGTGCGCTTTATTTCACTTTTAATTCCCTCTCTGTGGCCAATTGGTATGTCTGTCAGGGGTCAGTCTTAAGATCGCTGTGATTCATTCTCCATATTAATAATATTGAAAGTCATGTCACAAGTCCAAATGTTCCTTTTACGCAGATGATGCAGTTTTGTGTTTCTCCGGACTGACTTGTAATTCCCTTGCTGTAGTTAATGTTGTCCATCTACAGTCAGTCTCAGGAACACTCCCATCCATTCCGTAATCAACAATATTGGCAAAGATATTGGTACAACAAATATTTTTAAGCTGATGACGTTTTGCAGGCCACATTACCAACAACCAAGCTGGCTTTAATTCATTTGCAAATGCTTTTTAAATAGTTTACAATGATTTTTCTGTTACACAAAACCCCTGCCAACTATAAGTATTCGCAGAACGTCTCACAGAACAGGTATCTGGACCTTTGACACGATAATTCTTAGCTCTTTTACATCTCTTATTTAGATCTAGGTGGAAAAGCTTGAACTAAAGTCACATTTTTGTTTTAGAGATGAGTCTTTTTCATCTTTTGAGACCAAAAAAAAAACAGGAGCACTTTGATATATATATATATATATATATATATATATATATATATATATATATATATATATATATATATATATATATATATATATATTTAAATATGTATATATATATATATATATATATATATATATATATATATATATATATATATATGTATATATATATTTAAATATGTGACACCCCACCCCAGAGCTGTTTGCAGAATGATCTGAAAATTAGGTGTTTGTTCCCCTCGAAGATCTTTAACAGACTTCTCAAAGATTCAAAACCAGTCTAAGTAATGGAGCATTAATCATTGGTTTTGTAGGTGATGTTGATTTTCGTCTGTAGGCACAGTGTTGGGGAAGGAATGGTGGTCACTATGGATCTGAGGGCACATGTCCATTCAGTTTATTGCTTCTTTTTTTTTTTTTTGTGATGTGCATTTTTGGCAAAGATCAAAGGGAGTTAGTATTTTAAAAATTTCTCGACCAAATTTTTTCGAGGCCCAACAACAGGAGACCTAGACCGGTCTCGAGGCCTCCATTCCTGGAGAATACGGTTGCTCCTGCTGGGACTCATTTCCTTTTCTAGAATCATGGATGATAGCTGGGGTGCATTATCAATAAATTATTTTAAAAATGAAAACTGAAGGAAAAGCCATATCACCATATCTGGGTTCTCCAAGTTGTTCTTGAAACAACAATTTATGTATAGATAATCACAAATCTATAATCTCTAGTAAGACATGGTGAATAGCTGACCATTTTCCTACTAAGTTCTTCACAGGTGTTATATTTTGCCACTAAAGAATATTTTTGTTCTCTCCTTGATGGTCATTTCCCCAACACCATTTCATATCTTGTCATATATATAATATTTTTATCATTTTTTTTCTCCTCTGGATAAAATGCAGTAGCCATGTGCAATGAATCCTTTACCACAGATAATGTATCAATTTGTTTCTCGCTTTGGAGTGTTTCATATCCACTGTGACAAATTATGATTCAGTAATTCCTTTATATCTACTCATGATCTGCTCAGAGAAGAAGAATATGTGACTCAGAATTATTAAAAGTTGCCTTATTTATTGACTGACTATTGAGCTGATGTGACAAGTGAATTTATCCAATGTGAGATCAATAAAGACTATCTTAATCTTAACAGATGAGTTATTTTTGAGTGTGAAATGGGGGGTAATTTGGGACAAAAATGGTAAATGTCGATACAAAAAAGGGGGTAGGAATCAGCCAAGTGGTGAATTGGTTTGGAGCTGATATTTTGAATAATATATAACAGAAATGTATTTATTTATTTATTTACAAGAAATTACAGAAATTCTTGCTTCTAAAAATTATACATTGAAAATTTTATTGAATATTGATCAACAGAATAGCAGACAGATGTCCTGGGTGATGGTTTGTTACCACAAAAAAAGTAAAATTGGAGAGACATTTAGATGCCAAAAGCTTGCATCCTAGAGAGGCTGCAAGTTTCAGAGTTTGTGTCCCACAGGCTGCTACACTGAGTCCCTGAGCAAGACCCTTAACCCCCAGAATGCTCCCTGGGCACCCCCACAGTGGCAACCCACTGCTCCCTAAAAAGGAATGGGTTAAATGCAGAGAAACAATTTCCTTTGGGATCAATAAAGTATTTAAAATATATATATATATATATATATATATATATATATATATATATATATATATATATATATATATATATATATATATATATCTCATCCTCACTTCGATCACACATAACAATAATGTAATATAGAAATATATGTATTTATATTCATAAGACCTAAACATATCTAATAGTTTTCCCCGTAAATATCAAAAATGTACACTTTTGAACTTTACACTTGTAAAAACGTGAGAAATGTTTCCAGTGTGAGTTACCAATGATATGTAATTTTCTCCGGCTTTAGTTGGCAAAATAGCTTCCTATTTTCTAATAATTCATGTAAATGTGTTTAGTGTGTTTACAACACCATATTTTCACACTGAGGACATTTTTTAGGAAACAAAATGTAAGCCTCATGCAAGAATTGATTGTCAAAGCAAAAATTAAGACTAAAATACAACTTGATTTGATTTGCAGTTTGAAGACCTGAGAGCTGCTTGAATGGCCTACTTGCTCATCACTTTTGATTTCTAGTTAAAAGGTAATTTATTTTTATTTTTTATTGGAGATAATGTTGGTAGAGGAATAAATATTTACATATACTACAGCAGATGGCAATAAAACAGCACCTGGACATCGTGAGGAACAATTAAATTCAATTACATTTATTTAAGAAGTACCAGTTCACAACAAAAGTTGTCTCAATTTATTTTCCAAAGGACAATTTTAAGCATGGATGATTGAACAGCAGCATTGTCTGAAGATTATCATGAGGGGTACAAATTACCTCGGGAACATTTTCTAAACTAGACAGCTCATGGATTATGCAGCACCTAAATATTCCAAAACAACTTAAAATTATTTCTGGTAGTAAAAATAATACAGAAAACATAATTCCAGAGGCAAATCATAGTGCTGATACTACTGTATCATATTTCAACATGTGGCTTTCTTTTTAAATGGGCCTTTTTTTTTTGCTGTACTTTTACTTTTTCTTATTTTTTTCCCCCCTCAACCACCAGTTAAACACTTAAACAATAAAAATTCCTTCCACTAAAACTCAACGTAATCCAGATCTGTGTTGACTCATTCAGTGAGTGCTTATGTATGCTAACCAGTGAGAAACTCCTTCATTCAGACAGCTGACCTCATAAAGATGGACCTATTTGTGCCTGTAAAGCGGCGCGGCGGAGCGTCTCTGTGTGAATGTGTTTAGATTCAGCGTCATCCGAGTGCATTAGGCAGAATGTAAACACATAGCTGACATTTACTGAAACCAGTCTGTGTTCTCGCTGAGGAATCAAACTGGCAGCTGATGTGGCCTCTTGGAAACTTTGAGTCTCGATTCGAAAAGGTTTTGCCGACTGATACAAAGACGGTAGCGTTGAAGCCATCCTCCAGACTGCAGACAAGACAGTTCAAGGAATTTTTAAACAGAGCAAGAGAAATCCATCATATCAAAACAGTTTTAGGTTTTATTTGGGCCTCTGGTGTCTCTCATCTCTTCTGGGACATGACAGTAATTACACCCATCAAGGTGCTTGTCTGGACCCATCAGCCAAGAGCGCGGAGGCTGCTTCTCCTCACGTCGTCCGGCTCGGACTTCTGACATCAGTGCTCCGTTTGTTTTAACAGACCCTGAAGTATGCAAAGGCCATAATCGTAGACAGGCCAGATTTATTCTGAGTTCTTGCCCTGGTCTAATTCATATATCGGGTTAACAGTTACTGGGAGGATAACCCTTTTAAACAAGAAGTAATAGGCAGAGACAAGAATTTGTGGGTTAAATTTTGCCTGTAAAATCTTCAAGATGGGAGTTTTTGTTCTCTGTCTGAAACCATATAAGTGATCCATGTGATTAACTTACGATAAAAGCTAAAGTGCCACTGAATTTACACTTAGTGTTTAATGTATTTGACACAAGGAGGACTACTTTGCCTTTGAAAATAGTCGTATAACATCATCTTTTGACTTTTCATCCTTGAGATTTTTCTAAAGCTTTTAAAATACAATCCAGATTATGTCATCTGTGTTATCTTTTAACATGCTTTAGGAAAAGAAAACAACCAAGCTTTGATGTAGGTTCTTAAAGGGTTACTAAATATCTGATGAAGAACCCTTTGAGTTGAGGTGTGAGAAATGTCGGCAAAAAGATTTCGTGAAGTTTTGTCAGCATACTGTACGTGCTGTTTTTCCCATTCACCGAAACATGAATCTTTCTAGCACGTCTGCTTTATAATATCTAAAGCAATAAATATCACCTGCAAAGTCAAGGTATAAGACATAGTTTTATTGTTTCAATAAGAAATTTATAATAATCTTTATCAAACGACTGCCTACGTATTATCGTAACTTCATACTTGCCCCTAATTGGTTAGTTAGCAGTTATCCTTGGCTCTCGAGGGTCAATCAGCGCTTTTTGTCATTCTTCATCCAACCAGATCAGTTCATCATACCTATCAATGAAAGTCACACCTCTGGCAGCTCAGGTGCGAATGTCCCTTACACAGATAAATAGACAACAACAACAAGACCGGAGAAAATGGTGCAGCAAAAGAAAATTCAGTGATTTACTTACAAAATAATGATTTCATGACAATTTATTATTTATTAACGGATAAAAGCAGATTAAAGAGACTTGGATCAGGCCAACCAGAATTAAAAACCAAGCAGCAGGCAGGTGACAGAGGATGGATTTATGTTCAAGTAGAGTTTGTTGTTGTGTGGTAATCTCCCACCTTTAGTGGCGTTTTAGCACTAGCCGCTGCTAGTTCACAACTGCCTTGTTTTATCCACAAGTAACTAGAGTTAGCGAGGACAACTTTTTATCTTACTTTGCTTCATGGTTGAATGCACGAGGATAGGATTCGATGCAAAATCCATCCTCCCAACCACAAGAGCCCACAAACATAACTTTAGATCCGCTCATTGGTAAACAGCCTCTGTAATATATATATAAAAAAAACAGGTTGCATGAGCAGAAGGAAAATATGAAAATCTTATTACACAGACAGGGGAATTAATTAGGTGATAAATGCTGCCTGTTGCTAACAGTAGGACAGAAAACACAGCCGAGCAAGACTTGGCAACCTTTCTCTGCCGTGTTCCACGAGGGCTGAACTGCGCTCCAGTTTCATGCATGTTTGAAAATGTTGTCACCCTTTTCCCTCTTAAAAATGAAACACTAAACACATGTGTAAAAATTATGGCGTTTTAACAGCCACTAAATGAAAAGACAAATTATTTTTCTGCATTAAAAGAGCTGACTGATTTGCAGCGCTCGTTACTGAGGTGTTACTCTATTAGGTTTCATGGTATTATGTCAAATGAAGTCAGCTTTTCCTTCGTGTTGACGTTCTCCACCGCACAGTCATTCAAAGGGAAGCCGTTAAATCAAGTGTAAAAATGTTTAAATGCTTAATTAAAGTAAAAGGTTGAGATCAAAAATAATCTAGAGAGCAATCTGCAGATTTTTCATATTGGAAAATATGAAAAAGTCCATCTGTCTGTCTGATAAAATGGACTGAATACTATAGAAATTTGAGCCTAGAAAAGGAAGGAACTTTGACATAAAAAATACGTAGTAACCCTGAAAAGCTAGCACCAACAGCCTTTCATGAAATGTGAAATGAAGAACATGGACATATAGTCCTATTCATCTGCTTTTAGTCTCCACTAAAAGCTGATTTTACAGCTGGTTGGCACTTATGTCCTAAAATATGTCTTCTCAGATGGACACGAGTGACTATGTGCTGGTATTTCTCAGGCCCCTTGTCTTTCCGTTATCACAGGATGCAGAGCTGGGAAGAGTGAAGGAGCAGCGCAGGGAGGACCGGAGCCCTAAAGCATGATTTACTTGACCTCGCAGAGCTGGAACCAACAACCAGAACCTCATTAATTCCCAGGGTCATTCTGCTCGGACATAAATTGGTTAAAAATCAGAATGAGTGGATGACTTCCAGACATACACCAAGAGTTATGAAATACCTGGCCTTAACCCAACCTCCCTGGATCTCATAGTACCCACTCCAAAACCGAAGCATTTTCAAAAACGGGGGTTTAAATCACGCAGGGCCCGCTTGGAGGAGTCGCCCAATCCTAATCGAGGGGAGACAGCCAAATGGAACATTTTCTGCTTATTAGGCAGCAAATTCGCTGTTGTTTTATGCGATTATCAACTATGAATGATTTTTCTCTCTCATCCATTCTGGAACCTTGGCCTGTCTTTTGTTTATGAAAAAAGGAGCTGGAGCAAGAGCAGGGCTGAAAGGGGAAGCCCAATAAATTACACTAATGCACACATTTAAAGGGGCTTATATTCCCTCTGGCCTGTTATCAAGACTACTCCAGTGAGAATGTAAACTACCTCTTTCTGCTCCCCTCCCCTGACCCAATATTCAGTGTTAGTATGCTTTAAAGCAACTCCACTGTTTATATTTTTACAAATAAAGGGCAGATTATTTCAACTTTTTCTCGCTATTTCATGCTGGCCCCCAGATTAGACAGGCAAATAGTTGTCTAATGGTGCTGCTGGGCTCATTAATCCAGAAAGATAGACTCGCAATTGTGTAAACACAGTCGAAGTCAGGCGCAGTGAATCACACCTTCAGTTTGCAGAGGCCGACGGAGAGGAGGGGGGGGGGGCATGCTGTGTATGAGCCCACACAAGGAAAGTTGTGGAAAGGAAAACAAGCATAATCCTGCTGATAAAAGCAGGATCGGCCAGGCGTTTATTTGGACACACAGTGCCTGGCTGAGGTTAGACCCTAATGAGACAGCAGCCTGTCTAGGATAGATTCATCACTGCCGGATCGGGGTTATCACCCTCCGCCCGTGCCCCACTACTTTTAATCAGGCTCCTCTCTGGTCACTCCCTATCAGAGCAGTCCATCTGTGGAGCAGTCAGCATCCATCAGGAGCTGCAGACAAGTCCAGGGAGCACCAACTGAGGAGTGCATTAGTAAGTTATTGCTTTGCAGTCTGGCTTTATTGTCTGTCACACTGCAGAGCGTGTGCAAAGAACACTTACACACTCACACAAGCATGCGATTGCTCTTGTAATAGTTTTGTTGCCTTCGCAGGAGTGTGCATACCTCTTGAACTTCTTCACATTTTGTCGCGTCACAATAAAAAACTTTATTTTATTGGGACTTTTTGCATAAAATGTACACGCAACTCAGATATTTATTTGTGAAAAATAAATAAATAAAAACTGTTAAAACCGTCTATACCTTTCCTTTCACTTCATAATTATTTGGTACTTTGTGTTGTTTTATGATGTGTAACCCCAATTAAAGTATTTGAAGTTTGTGATAAGGGAACAAAATATGAAAATTGCCAAAGGCTATGACAAGTTTTGCAAGTCACTGCTTAGAAGAACTGAAAAAGACGAGACAGGGTTTAAAAAATAAATAAATTTTGGTGCCAAATGGGAGAAGACATTAAAGTAAACGCTGTAAAATCTTGATCAAATGCAATACCTACCGTAAGAACTTCACATTATTAAACTTCTTGATAAATCCAGGCTATCATCTCAAATCGGGGCCTCTCAGGAACACATTTGTCCGCTGGAACACAAACTTATCTTCCGCCCTCTCAGAGTCATAACATATGTCTATTTGTGTGTGTGTTTAACTTATAAGGTGATTTAACGCTGTTAGTGTTTCTCACCACCATGACACGACCCACTCCCACCTCATCAACGCGCCCCCGCAACCCCAAACAAGGACATTAAAGTCACAACAGCTCTCCGTCTTATGCCGTTGCAATAAAACAACATGGCCGTGCAGCTAGCAGCTTGCATGTTTGTCAAAAAGAATAAATAAATGCATGTTCTCTCTTCTCAACCACTCGTCAGGTAAAATACACAAACCTCTGCATCAGACGAGCGAGGCCTCTTAAATCAGTCACTGTTGATGTTTAGACCAGTTAAGTAAATAATCTCCATCTTCTTGCAACAGCGATAAGTGATACAGCAGGAAGAGTCTTTACTATATCTCCTCTTTGGAAGTTTGCTTATAGGAAAAACACCAGTTCGAACATGTGTTCAGAGTAACTGGTCCTGGGGGAGTAATGCCTTCGGAAGTAAGAGAACAATGTGGCAAAATGCATTTCACTTTTTTGACATTTTGTGGTCACAAAGGGTAATGTCACTGTTACCGAGTGGTTAGAAGATGTCTTTAGAAGATATACTATTTGTGTTGCAAAACGCAGAGAGCAGGAGTGTGGGAAGGTTAGAGTGCAGCTGGTTCAAGACAAGGCACTCTGACACGTCAGTAAAACAGAATTATGACAAAATATTGAGAAAAATATTTAGACAACAGTTTGAGACCAGGTTTAGAATATTATTTCCATCAATGGAAATTTATCCAAATGGAATTTTTTTTTTTTTTTTTTTTACTTTGCAATTGTGTTGAGGCCAGGAGCTGACAACAATTACATTGCTCTCAAAATTAAAAAAAAATGCACGGATGAAAGAAAATGAGCCCAAGGCAGCCAACATCACAGCCAAAAGTTGCAGATTACTGTTACATAGGGAAAACTCAACCGTGTTGCATAATACAACGGCCACCTTAGACAAAAGTAGTGAAAGCAGTCTCCAATTAAAATGCCATTTCATGAAATGATGATTTACATGGGGATTTGCTCAGTGAGGAAGAATAACTCAATAGAAATGTTGTCTGAGAAAAACAGGTTGGCGAGCTAGGAAACCAGTTCTATATGGTGAGCCCAGTGTGCCTGTAATTTGCCATAGAGGCAAAATGCCATTTGTGACAAACAGCACTGATAGTTAATAGTAATAGTAATATCATCTTTATTGTCATTGAAATAGACATTATAATAAAATTTGCTCTCTGCATTTATCCCATCCCCTTGGGGAGCAGTTGTCTCTATGGTTTGGCTGCTGACTCCGTTAGAACGTTCAACTGTCACTGTGACATTAACAATACTGCGTTCTAGCCCTTTAGATTTCTGTTAATTCTTCTCTTAAAGCCTGCATTGCAGTTTCATCGTCCTGGAATACAAGATGATTCATATACTGAGCCTGTTTTGGTGCATTAGGGAGAAATACCATTTCCCACATGGACCTTTGTGGAATGTAACAGTGATGCCAGTGTAATTGTTTGAAAATATATAACAATAATCTAAAACCTTTAGAGATATTTTAATGCGGCAGAAATTCTCTTTAGTCTTGGTTCCACTATGACTAATCATTCGCCGTAGCATCAATTCAACAATAACCTGTTACACTCATCACACTGCTGTGTATCTACCTTGCATTTTGATGCAGTACAAAGATAATGGGCTTTAAGAAAATACAGCTCCAGCTACATCTTTCTATATATTTGACCCTACAGCATACTTGATAGGGTCTCCTGGGAATTAAAAGGTTGCCATCAAGTCTGTAAAAATGTTGTGGCGTAAACATTGTAACCAAGACATGTAATATATAGCTATAAATATGTAAATACAAATGTATCCAAAAACGTGTCCAATGTTACAGCAATAACCTAACAATAACGTTTATCTCATGCCAAGTGATGCAGACACTCTGTCTGCATCAATGAAGGTGCACATATCTACCTAGGCAAAAAATACTTGGAGTGGCAGATTTTTAAAGGAAGCTGGCCTTATTTTATGACTATTTTAGCAAATATGTGTGTTTACCACTTGGGAACACTTAGAGACATTGGATAGAGCACCAGTTACCCAAGATGGTCAACTGATCCTTAATTATAAAAAAGGAAAAAACAAGACAATGACACCAGGGTAAACATAGCTTACTCTGATGCAGCAGCATGGAATTGTTTAGACCATAACCTTAATACACCCTCAATATATGTAACGCAGGAATTTCATAAACAAGATCCGATCTTCATAGATGTGACCAGGCTTGATGATTCACAAAATAGGGAAATAACGTCTGGAGGTGCCAATATTCATGTCAAAATAAGAAACAGTGAAAACATAAAAAAGGTATACAGCCACATTATATGCCTATAACAAAAATACCAAAATCCAGTTCATTGTAATAGAGTAAGGCTATACACTCAGAGTCCATCCAGATAGTATTTTGATACTATCTGGATAAGCCTAAATAGAACCCCAGCAACGGGCGAGATGAGTTGACATACGTGGTGCCATCTACTGGCAGTACCACAGAACTATTAAAAAGCCAGTTGGTCGCCATTGATGCAGCTACTAAATAAGTCCGGGCCGAGTCCTCCCCTGGGCCTCCCACCACAAAATCGAGGAAAATTCCTACGCGTTGTAATTTTGAACGCGTTAGAATGCTATTTCCTCAATAACCAAATTTTTTATATTATTATTTGTACATATTGGCATTGGTAAAGTTGAAGTGTGTACCTAAATGTTTCATTTATGTTTTGCTAAACATTGTTACCTCTTTTTTTACTATATTGAGTTGAGTGTATTTCTAATATATATATATTTTTTATCCAGGATGGTTTCACTCCTAGTAAACTGAGTATATGTTGCTGTCAATAAAGCTCAGTAATATTCTTTTTTGTACACAGTGTTAACTGAGATGATTTCAAATATTTATATATCACAGCTGAAAGAAATCACTTTGGTTTTTTACTCAACTATGCAAAGTAGTGGTCTCATAATGTCAAGCCATTCACAGCGAGCAAAGGTTAAAAAAACGTGCCTGTGAGGATCTATAATAAAGGAAAATCCACTATAAACCTGTTTTAGCATTCAGTGACATAACATCCCTCCGTTTTCCCCATAGGCAGTAATTACAGGCCGTGCAGCTTGTGTCTGTAGGTCGTGCGTCCTGTGCTGCTGCTGCCGAGGAGCCCTGCATCACATCACGGCCAGTAATGGAAGCCAGATGTCTCTCTGTCTGTTTAACGCTCATAATCAATAGCCTCACTCAGAGCAGTCCTGACTTTCTTTGCCTCGCTCCCCTCTGACAGCTTGTTATGAGAGAGGATCAGCGAAGGAATGGCATATCTGCGCTGCAAACAAGCGCAAGTGTGTCAAGAGTGAGATTAACTAATTGGATTCCGTCCATGAGTCTTTGTTTGGCGGAGGAGGGTGATACGGTGGGGGTCCAGGCGAGGGGAAGTGATCCCTCTCTGAAGCCTCAACAAGCTACATGACACTGCAGGCTTCCACCTCCAACTCCCAGACGAGAAATCTGGGAATGGAGAAGTGATGGAAGGAAGGGGATTCCCATAAAAAAGTGAAATCTGTCTAAATAAATAACTTGAAGTGGCACTCGAGGAGACGCAGTGCATCTACATTTCCTGTGGCTGTTTCCTGCCATCACGTAGGATCTGTACATATCTCTGTCCACTAACTTGTGCCAGGGGAAACATTATGAGGCTGATGACTTTGTTCCAGTGTACGGGGAAGCTGAGGACCTGTGTACAGCCCCGGTTTAGTGCAGGAAGAGGCAGAGGTGTGGTGATTGGAGAGCGCAGGTCACGACCTCAAACTTGTAATGATCACCTGATGGATGTTGTGAACCTGGGGTCATGTGTGTGTGTGAGAGGAGAATGGGGAGGAACAGAGGCAAGTAAAGTTGTGGGAAGTCATGCAGGCCCTTCTACACTCAAAAAAAAAACATTTAACAGAACTGGATTTACAGGTAAATTAGGCCAGGATTAAAACTGTTATGATGCCCGTTTACACATTTTATCAGGGTTTTATGTGACAAACCATCATAAAGTATTGCACTATGAAGTAGACAAAAAGTGAGACATGGTCTTCAAAGTTTTTTGCATGTATTTTTTTAAATGCCTTGCATCTTAATGCAGTAATTGTTTCTCTGTTACCCATAAATTAAATCCAGTGCAAGCTAATCATAGCTCAAATATCAGAACTACGGAGAAATGTGCCTCTGAATACCAAAAACACTGCAGAGCTCCTCTGCTCTTAAGCCACCCTTTGAATGTCTTCAAGTTTAGCTCAGCAAAATCCTGAATAGTTCCTGCTGCAATAATTAAAAGATATTACAGGATTTGTCGAAAACAAAAACAAAAAATCCAGGGAGAAGGTGGCTTTATATTTACAATACTAGATGTGCTTCCCTGACCAGTTAGGGAAAAGAACCATTGAAATTTCATCAGATAAGATTTTTTTTTTATGTTGTTGCGGCTGCTTTTAAAAATTAATATGACAAACATTGAATTAGGTGTTTCTGTTGTTATGCATTGATACCAGTAGATCTGATTACTGAGTTACGATACTGAGAAATAATTGGATAAAAAAAAAAACTTAAAGAAGCAATAAGTAAGATATTTACTGTAACATCAACCTAAATCATTCTCATTTGTCACCCAGGATGGAAGTAGCATTCCCTATAAACAATCGGTCCTCTCCATCAGCGATGTCTCAGTCAAGATTTTTTCCTTTCAAATGTAGAGGTGCTGTCTGGAACTGCTGCGGTGCAGTGTGTAGCCCGTGTTTACTTCCTGATTCCTGAGCCAATCATATGGCAGTTCCCAGGGTTCTCAAAGCAGAGCGCAGCACTTGTCATTTTATTTTGGAAAAAGAGCAGCAGCATGCTAACATGTTGTGTGTAAGTCAAAATTCAGTGGAGTTTCACAGCAGCTGGACCATTGAGGAAACTGCTGTTGACGGTGGCAGGCTGTTGTTCTGATTTGAAAAACTAGGTGTCAATATTATTTTTGTTGCTTTAAGACTTACCTGTGGCTAACTTCAGACGCAGGCCGGTCTAGTTTCAGATGGTTTCCTAAAGCTGTGACAGGTTATGCGACAAAGGCTGTGTTCACAGGAGACTTCACACAGCAGCATGCTGTTTGCAGAAGTAATGATGGATGTAGTTGTTTCAAGAAGTGTTCAATAAAGTTTAAATCAAGGAAAACCTTGATTTTTTGTCTGTTGTGGAGCGCTAATTGCAACTATTGTGTGTGGATGTTGGAGGAAGGATAGTGACGTAAAAGACAGATGAAATGCAACACTGCTGTTCAGACTGCGGTCGCTTCGAAAAATATCTGATATGTAACCGAATTAGCACAACCTATAGAAGTGGCACAGGATTTTTTTTGGGGTTGAAAAGATTGAAATTGGGCCTTTCACACGGGCATAAAAAAATTAGGGATGTGGGTTGCATATACGCAAAAAGATTGGATTTGGGTCACAGTTCTACATGAACATAGCCTTAGTTGTATACACCTTGTTCTTGATATAGCCCCACATAAAAAAAATCACAAGGTCTGAGGTTGGGGGGAGCATGGAACCAAAGCATTTTATACAGAGTTTGATTCTCTCTGGATGGTAGTCACTTGGACATGATGGTATTCTCCAGTACCAGAGATGTTTACATTCAGCTTGCAGCTTGTTCCAAGTGAGTAGTTCCGTTAAATGCAGAACAAGCCGTGCACTTTATTGCTGCTGAAAGATGTGTACGTTGACATAAAGTTTGTTTCTTTCTCCACAGTGAGCTGCATGAAAATCTTGATCTCCACAAATAGAAGAGTTTAGTGAATCCATGGCAATCCTCTCTGTATTGTTTTCCTGTCATTTTTCAAAGTTGTCATAAAGAACGTTGCATTGTGCACTTAGTTCTGCACATAGGCAGTCTGCATCTGTTTAGGTATAAGACAGCAGTACTTGTTCGGTACGCACACGTGTGCCAAACAAACACAGGCCTTTTCTATAAGATCACTTGCTTGAAAGCAGCACATTCTTTGTCATGTGTGTTTGTAAAGAAAATTATGCATCTGTCGCTGATGTTTCTGGTTTGAATGTATTCAGCTCGACATCTGCGCACACTTTAGGAAAGCTGCTTTCCACATTTACGGCAGATTGTGCAGAGTAGTTGCTGATGAGTGCCACTGGGAGCCAGAGAGAGGTAGTAGAGGAGCAGCAGATCTGGGGCCGAGGCCTCCATCCATCCGGAGAGGGAATAACTCCATCCATCGCTGATAAAGGCAGCTGGCTGTGCGGACGCTCGGTAGAGTTTTATAGTCAGATATGCACAGATGAGTGGGCCAGCTGTGCAGTGTCATATATTCCTAAACAAACCCTGCAGGAGCTGAACTCTCACCCCTTGCACATATGGGTTACAGGGCCTGCGCTCACACTGTTGCTCATGCACTTAAACATGTGCAAACATTATACAAAGCAGAAAGGGAGAGTCACAGTGTTCTGCATGGACTGTATGGAAGCTCTGACTATGTGACCCTTTTAAAAGCAACAGATATCCTATTTATTCTCTGTGGTACATCGAGGTTGTCCGAAAAGGTCCACAGTTTTAAAATGACGGACAATAATTATGTCTCACCCGCATCTGAATCTGTCTGCTAAATCTGTGAAAAGGAAGTGGGACTGAAGGATGTGAAACTGAGCAGCGATTTCTAGAAAATCACCTGCTCGCTCTCACTTGTGTGTCCCATCTCTGGTTGCCGCGGTGACGAGCGGGCGCCGCTTTCTTCGAGTCCAGATTGCTTTTGACCGAAGCAAAGTGAGCAGCCGAAAGCTCCGGCGGTTCTCTCTGCCGCGCGGCTCTGTTTATTTGGGAACAAGAGCGAGACAAGGCCAAGTGATGCTTTATTTATTTTCCCACTCCTGCCCGCTCCTCCACTTAACGAGCAGAGACGTGAGGAAGAATTCCTTGGTAATCAATCAGCAGGGTGTTCTCGAGAGCATTAACGCCGAAAAGGCGTGCTCAGAAGTAGAGTTAGGAAAGTGTGATGAGCTCTAATGCTGAAACGGGCAGATAATAACAGGTAATATCAAATAAGAGGGGTATGATAAACGAGGCGACTGACCTGGGTGGTCATTGCTGGCTTTATAGCTATAGTTCGCTGCTCTCAAACATTATTTCCTTTAATTTTCTGTTCATCACTTTCTCTACTGTCTGGTTCTTGTTATAATACAGGTTAGATAGAGGTTTTCTGAGAAAATGATAACATCTGGTTCGATCAAAAAGATGAACATGAGAAGGCACCCTATATATCAAATAGGGAAAGCCAAAAAAAGCATGTTGCTCACTGCTCCGGCATTGACGGACATGCAGGTTATCTTGTAGTTCTTTAAGAGGGGTTTCATTTAGGCTGTTCTCCATAAAACTGCATCTGCAAGCTACGATAAGCACCAAAAAAGGGGAAATGAAGAAACCTCAGACTATACTCAGCAAACTCAACATTTATCTTCAGAGAGGCAACACAGGTGACCGAAGTTGCATCATGCGTCAGCCTCTGCCTGTCTGTCACAAAGTCAGTTTGTACTGTACAGAGAAAAATAACAAAGGAACGACTATAAGCTTTCCACAAATGCATTTTCTGTCTTTAAATTCAGTTTTCATGCAGAACCAAAAATGTTGACAATAATGATGGCATGGCCAAGTTTCATGGCACAAAGGTGTAAAACTGCCCTGTCTGAAGTTCAACTTCACCAGCCACAACTTACCAATCATTTCAAATCAGGAAATCATCTAAATAAAAACTGTCTTTACAACCTGAAGTAGGCTTAAAGAGCTCAAAAAAAAAAACATCACACCTTGCCCTGATTTAAATAAATAGATGACATAACATCATTCACTTGTATCCGAATGGAAAGGACGCCCTTTCTAAAGCTATGAGAAACCATCAGATGAGTCCTCACCACACATCAGCGAACGTAGACCTTGCAAGGAGTGGTCAACCTACCACAACTATTCCAAGAGGGTATCAGGGACTCACCCAGGAGGTCACAGAAGAACCCAGAACAACATCCAAGCCTCAGTTAAGGTCAGTCTCCATGGGTCGAGATCGGACAATATCTGCTGAATCCTATGGTAGGGCTGTGGCGTGACCTTAAACAAGACGCTCATGCTCTAAAGCACTCCATAAGCAATATGACAGAAAATTAAAAAACAAAACAAATTCCTCCACATAAACTTAACTTATTACTAGTTATTACTCCTGCTTTATGGCAGTTGCCAATGGGTAGCACAAATAACGTATTTCTGGACTAAGAGGCGCACTTAAAATCTTTAAATTTTCTCAAAAATTGACAGTGCGCCTTATATATGATTCCCGGGCGTAGTTCCCTCCGCGGAGGTTCGTGCGTACTTGAGGCGCACTCTGCGCAGACTTCATTCATACAGGTACGCATCACAAAATTAACTTCTCGGAGGCAAGAAGTCTTTACATCAAACTGTTTTATATGTGACACCGAGCTTGATACACTGAGCTGCTCCAAGCAGGCGGTCACAAGGACACGGCATCACAGTCCCTCTCTGTTCTCACTGACAGGTGTGCGGTGGGAGCCTGCTGGAAAAGAAACGGCTCTAGGTGCTCAGCTAGCTAATCCCACATTTTACCATCCGTTCTGCCGCTTCGTCCCACAGGCAGAAAGTGTGGGAATTGTAGGAATTTGCCACAAGAAATGTAGGCAGAAGTACGCTTGACTATGAAGGGTAAAATATCCATGGAGGGTTAGTGTGGAGTCCACGCAGCTCACAGTACGCACACAATAAACCTAGTAAGTTAATTCAATATAAAAGTTATGTTTATTTTGGCCTTATGTTAGAAACAGGGCAGTGTAGTCCACCTACTCTGTCCTCCCGACAGAGGCGGATAGCTCTGCCGCTCAGGAGAGAGGTGTGTATGTGAACGGGCGGAGTGATATTACACACTTGGGAAGAATATTTGGTGTGCCTTAAAAATACAGTAGTTATTGGGTTAGGGGCCCAATTACTTTTCCTCATAGGGCGAGGTTGGGTGACACAGCTTATTACCCTGTAAATTAAATCAACATTTGAAAGCTGATTTGTGTGTTAAATAGGACCACGCTTGTCTGATATTAAAATTAGTTTGATCCTACTCTCCTCAATGAGTATAAATGCTGCTATAAGCCCTTCCCTGTCCCGAAGCACATATCGGCTACTCACTTATTATGCAGCAATCAATCCCAACTCCATCTAATGTAGAGCAGGGAATCGTCCAGACTGCAAATGTGTAATGCATTGTTAAGTTAACTAATTAATGTAAATTGTAAACAATTAAAAAATATGTTCTAGCTAAAAAGGTTCACGTTTTACTGTGACTTGTTGTTGACTGCTATGTGGACCCAAAGGTGGAAAAAAAACAAACAGAAGTAAATACAACTAAAGAATTATAATAAAGAAATTAAATAAATGGATAAAAAGTAAAAACAAACAAGTCATTTTGACAGAGTATCTCTTTTGGGTGACTTTTCCAAGACCCAGATAGTTGGGGAGGGTTGGAATAGTAACATTTAAACAAGCAGGAATTGACAGAAAAAAGTTGTCCCAAACACGTAAAAAACATTTTAAACTAATGTTCCGTCTTTCCCAAGATGGTATTTATCTCTCCCATTCATTCATACGGCAATCACAAACACGTGGCTAATTAAAGCAATTAGGTGACGACAACTTTCAGGATGTTCCTTGCTGTCATGTAGGCAACATGGTTGTTGACAGTGTCGGCTAATAAAAGGAAGCTGACAGCATTTTGTCATAGAAGCTTTAAAGAACCCCTCACCAATTTGAAAAACTGCATTGGATGTGGGCAGGAGATGTCAATGTAGAGGAAATTATTAGCTTTGCTAAATATCAGTGGCCTAGAAGACCAAAAAAAGGACATTGTTCATTTCCATCCACTGGATTGCGTGGCCAAACATCCAGACTGGCTGAAATGGAGAATGATGACGGCACATTAAATTTACCGTGGAATCTAAATTGGTCTAAACTGCACCAAATATACAGTGTCTCCACCTGGTCAATGCCAGAAAGTTAAACTGTTCATTGAGCTTGTAAAAGAAAACAAATCTTTAAATTAAACTTTTACCATCTGTCTGGTTCAGCTTCAGTTGCCTTTAACAGGAATCTTTTAATTTGTACCTGAACTATAAATTCTAAGTTTTAAATGTAACATTTTCACCGGCGTGGAATATAACGAGTCCACGCCCCTTGAAAGCTCTACATTAAGCTTTATAATCCAAGCAAATCTCTCATTTGCACCCATTAGCTCTGATTGATGCTTGGCCCGACTGTACGGTTAGTTTTAAAGCCGCAGGCAGTTTCAAGCAGCGGAGTGAAAATTTGCTGCTGATGACAGGCTGTGAGAAATGAAAGCGCTTTTTTACGTCCTCTCCTTTGTGTTGACTTCTCGGCGGGAGCGCCAGAGCTCAGCCATAATCTCTCCTCCCAGTGTGTACATCACTCAGTGAATTTGGCCTCCATGGAAACGGGCAGGCGGTTGAACCGCTGCCATTTTACATCCCTAATTAATACCAAACCTCTGTACCCCTTTCGCAAATTACAGCGTGCACCACACAAGGCTGGCTTGAGACGTCAGTCTGCAATAAAAACTCCTTCACGGGTACAATAAAAACATGGCGGTAGGTCACAGGATCTTGAAGCTTCTAACTGATTGCTGCTGGCCATCAACTTAGGGCGGGTAGGCGGGGAATTATTTGAGAACGGTGGTGAAAGAAGAGCCTAAGAAGTGCTTTCCAGGTGGGAGATTCTCTGAGGGATTCTCCACTATGGGAGCCATCCAAGGACAAACAGGAGAACATTTCAGTGGAAGCTGGCGGGGAGGGGGGGGAAGAGTGGGAGAACTGGCCACCCCACAGTGCCCTGCTGGCTGTGGTTTGCAGCCAGTGCAGCAGTAGGTAACTCTGGAGCCAAGGTGGAGTGAGAAAGGAAGGGAGGAAACTCAGAGAGAAACCATGAAAAATGTGGAGCATGAAAATGTCTCCCTTGGTTTATGGCAGTGCAGCTCTGTATCCAAGAGAAACACATCTTTAAATTTAACTTGAGATGTCTTCTTTTTTTTTTTCCTTCTTCCACTCCCAACTGCTGGCAAAGGCCCGGTTTTGGAAGCGGAGCCAAGACGCTTGGAAACTACAACCATGTTAAAAAAGCACTCAATAATGTGGCTTTTTGGAAATGTGGCAACAAGCTCCTGTTGGGGGGGGATTGGTGAACATGTTTTCTGCGTTTGCAGCTGCAGAAAATATCTCGACATACCCAAGTATTCAAAAAACACAAGATTTATACACTAACACTTAATATAAAATGCTGGAAAGGGAATCTTTTAGATGCACAAGTCAGGTAAATACTCTCCAGTTTCAACATGTGGCACAATGAACATAAATGTCTCGTCAGGAGGGAATAACCTCAGCTGAGTTTTGAATATAAGGCAATAAAGTCTTTAACACAGGGAATTGGATTAAAATGAGGAGGTCGTCTGGAAACGTTTTTTGGCATGGCATCAAATTAAAGACTTGCAGCAGGTAATAATATTTTGCCGGTCTCAGAGGTAAGTCGTCGCTCATGCTAGTGATTGAGAGCTCATTTAGGAGACTATTACCCCGAGGAGCTCATGAATCTGTGTTGATGGAACAAACATCTGACAGGAACAGAGGTATGCTTCTGTTATAACAACTAAAAGAAGCTCTTTTGATGATGAACAGTTTATTTATTTGGTTTTTCCTCCACTTGAAACCAAATTCCAACATGTCGGGAGGTGAAGGTGCTCATTACTTATACGCATCTCTAAGATGAAAACAATCTGAAAACACGGCCTGAGTGAGAAGGGAGATTTAGAACGTGTATAACTTATGTCTAGTCCAGAAGTACATCAGGAGTGTTTCCGTCTCATTATTCCTCTACATTTGTTTGCTACCTCTACCCATACAAACCTCTCAAACTTAAACTTCTATACTTTATTGGAAACATGTCAGTAAATGCTTCAATAACAAAATTGCAAAAATGCACATGAACATGTTCAACCAGAAATACAATTTCCTCTTCGGAACAGAGACAGGGCAAGTATACATTTTACATTTGGTCAAACTTTAAACAAAATGAACGTCTTACATTTCTATAAATAACCACAAGTCTTGTTGCTACATTTTAAAATCAGCTGGAACAATGAGCTGCTCTGGGTCAATATTTATAACGGCTAGGAAAAGAATGCATTATACCAGCCAATGCTGTGACAACAGACAATAGCGTTATAATTTAAGCAGTTTGAAATGTAATAAAGTCATCCTGTCGATAAAGCCTTTAAGTCATCAAGATAATACAATTTTGCCAATAAGGAAAGACATTATTACAAGTTAGAATATGTAATACAATGCACTCAGCACTGTAATAATATATTAATAACTAAAAAAATTACTTCTTGTTATGTTTTTGTTTTAAATTTCTTGATAAATATACGTGCATAGCAGCACTCCTCTGATAAAGGTGAAGCATTTTTTTTTTACCCAATTTGTAGGCAGAATATTGCTTATTTGCTTTGTTGTGTCTGGAGAAATATTATATCTTTAATACTTGCCAATTGCATTTGGTAGTTTGCTTACCTGTGAAATGTGCTGGAATTCAAGAAAATAACAGTGGTCATAATAAATACAGTTAAACCACAAATGATTTATACTCCAGGCAGATATAGGTAGTCTTGTTTTGATTAACATGTTTGTTCTAACTGTAAATTATATTAATGTTTTGGACTCCTGGCTTGGATCTGACAGAAAAAAGGCAAAAAGCTGCTCACCAACTATAGGAAAGGTCTGACTGCTGTAATCCCAAATAAAAAGTTTACCATTGTTGAGAACGGTTTAATGCTATTTTTAAATACAATTTTAATAAAAACTGATTTTTTTTATTCATCCTCCTTTTATATTGTTTTATTGTTGTTTGAGAGATGCTTCTTTTATTTGTTATTAAAAAAAAAATCTTGGTTACATGAAAATAATTTTCAATTTACCCCAGCTGGTGCATGTTTTTATTCAATAATGACCAACCAATAGAGTAACACCTTTAAAAGAAATATTAACTATATGTATTTAGCAAAAACTTTATTGGAACATTATTAAATTATAGACTTTGATCAGTTTAAAATAGCCAACATTCTTACATTATAAGCCATTATTTTATTATCTGTTCCTACAGGCATAAAAATAATATTCTGATAGATAAAGCAGATCTCCAGAAAATGGACCGATAAAGTAAGCTTACATTTAAAAATAGTAATAAAATTGTATCTTATTTGTATAAACAATCATCTTTGCAAAATGGCTGAAGCAAAATAATCAAATCAACACTTATACATTACAAAATTGTGATATAAAAAGTCAAACAAAATACTTTTTGGTTCACTTGTCTTTCATAAAAAGCAGGGATATCTATATTGTAAAGGTTGATGGGATGATAATGAAGATTTAATGACAGAAAATCAAATTACAAACCTAAAATCCAACAAAATCCCAGAACAGGAAAAGCAACAGGCTTGATCACAGAGCCATAAACAGAACAATCACTAAACAAAACATGAACCCTAGGTATATCAAAACTAAAGAATGAACCAATATAGAACAACAGAGGACCAAAAAAAGTTGGTTTCATAGATCCCGTTCTGTTTACCCCAATGAAAGAGGAAACCAGGGTTTACTAATTAAAAGTTCTTCAACACTCTGATCAAACAACTAAAGCATGAATTAAACATTTATTCTATTAGCATTGTTAGAGGGGACACTAACTGTTGCACTAGAGCACCACAACATATTGCAAATGCATCATAGCTGCAATATCCATATTGCAAAGGGCTGTTTGGAGCGCAATAATTGTTGGCTAATATATTTCAAGTGTTATGAACATGCATTTTTGTTGCTAATGTAATGTTTAGCAAATTGGAGTCTCATGACAGCAGATGCTCACACCAGGCACAAATTATAAGGCCCAAACTGTTAAAGGTCACTGAGTGTATGAAGCCCAAAAGAGATCAAGAGAGGATTTACCATCACAGGACTTTCTAATGTCATTCAGCTCTATTGGCCGTTTTGTAAAAACAAATGTTATTTCTTAACATGGAATTTTCATTCATTATATAATGGCGAACTTGAAGTATTATTACTAGTGATTTTGTACCAAAGCGGCCTATTGAAAGTTAAAAAAAAAAATTCATGTTGTTGCCATCTCGGCATTCAAATAACCCGCTGTCACTCCAATCACGTGAGAATAATCGTAATTGCGAAGTACCAACAGAACTAGGCCCCGGAACGCCAACATGCAATAGATCCAAGGAAATGGATCTACCCATGCTGGAATGCCAGGCATACGGTTGCAAAAATAAACCACATGTATGTGAAGGAAAGTCCTGTTTTGAGAACCAGCTGCAGCATGGCATGCCGACTGACTGACAGCTGGCAGTATGACGGGAAGGTGGGTTCACCCTCTCCTTGGCGCAGTTCGTTCATCACATCTGGGCTTCCTGTTCAGTTAATAATGTCTGAAGGTCGCTTATGGTCTGCTATTGCAAATGTTTGGCGGGTGTCAGGACATTATTATGTTGTAGGTGTCAATTACGAATGTGAATGTGTTATACTAAGAATACGACACGTTTTACATGAAAATGGTTGTGTACTTTCGACTTTAGATGTGAGATTACTCCTTCGCATTAAAAGTTGAACTCATTGGATCACTTTTCACACGTCTTTACCAGGGATAACCAATAACTGTGGAGGCTGATGTATCCTGAGAAAATGAACTTACTGCATGAATGCCTGGGATAGTTGAAACTGTAGTTTTATTGCATTAGGTTGTGTTTTAAGTGAACAGTAATTTGCTTACAGCATGACCCCCTGACGTGTATTTTACCTACCGAGCCGCCGAATCATTTTCTCATTAACTTTAAGTGTGCAGAGTGCAATGAGTGAACCATGAGGCATCGTGGATGTCATTTACTTTTATAATGATCTGTCACAGACAATGACACCTTTAGTTAAACAGCGAAGAAAAAAAAAAGTTTTGCCTCAAATTGTCAGGTTTTGATATTATTAAAAAAAAATTAGATATGTTACGCGTATTTTATTTATCACACTTGTTTTTTTTTTTTATTTCTAGGTAAAAAACCTTATGTTGTTAAACATTAAGCTGCCCAGCAATTATTATTGTGCAGCATTAAGGTTCAACAGGCCCATTTTAACATGAAAATGCTGCAAGGTTATAAATAATCCTCCCTGTGAGTGTTTCATCAAACATGTTTTGCTAATTTTATTTTTCCGAAGAATCTGACTGGTTGTTTTTCATCTCTATAAAAATACATTTATGAATCTAATCTTGATTAAGTTTATATCATCCTCCCCTGCTTAATCATCGTGACAATTGAAAACATTATCAACAGTTCCTCCAAAATAGGGAAAGGGCAGAAATACCAAAAATAAAATTCTTCTTGTTTATTTTTTATTTTTTTTGTCAGCTTCAGTTTCCCAACTCCTTTGGCGGTTACGGTGCAGTTTTTCTTTTCTTTTTTAACTCTGTTCTCCTCCGGCAGTCTGGCAAAGCGTCCTCTGATGCATTGCGAGGCTGCAGGAGAAATCTCCAACAGCCTATCCAACAACCTCACAGATAAGGCCTCAAAGCCCTTGAGACGTCACAGCTTTTAGCCACGTTAATCCCTCGAGCACTTTGGATAGAAACCCCCTTCTTTTTTTTTTCTCTGAGACAATTTGTCCAACACAGCTCCTTTTTTTTTTTTTTTGTCCAACGTGTTAAATAATGATAAAATCTGCAAGGCTGGTATGGTTTATAGGTTACCTCTGTCCTGGGGTTGCCAAGAGTGATGTTTTAATGAAGGTGGAAAGGCTGATGTTCAGCGAAAGCCAGATGGACCTTCTCCGATCCTGCTCATAAAAGTTTTTAGGACAGTTCACAAATCAAGATCTCTCAGTATTATAGCGAGCGTTTGGATTGTTATTGTTATTTTACATTTGCAAATACTGATGTGATTTATCGCTTTTTGAGTATAGTTCAATTCTCAACCCACTTAGACATTAAATACACGCGTGTTTCACGGTTAATATTAGTGGCTGATGTAGTGCAGGGCTTTTACAGCTTTCCCTGAAAACTGCCCATCAAAACTCTGACAACTTCTTATCCAGCCTGCAGAGCGAAGATTAAACTGAGTGCCATCTACCCCGAGGAGGGAGAGTTTGTGGTTTGAACGTCTACTGTAAGGGAAACCATGTTTTAAAAAAAAATAGATGGTGGCAAAATAACAGAATTTATATAAAGCTTTTCTAGTCATAATGAACACTCAAAGCGCTTTGCACTAGAGCCACACCCACCCGATCGCACACACATTCATACACTGATACAAAGATCGGTAGGCAACTTGGGGTTAAGTGCCTTGCCCAGGGGCACGTCGACATACGACAGACAACTATTCTACCCACTGAGCCACAGTTGCAGCAGGCATACAGTGCACCGCAGTGAGGCGGAAGGCGAAGAGATGAAAAGTGAAATCCAAGAGGACAGAAAAAAAAGAGCACCCCCCACTCATGGGATCGGTCTACTTCCCAGAGGAGTGGAAAGTCGACCCTGTTGTTGATGGTAGCTAGTGGTGGTCCAGGTTTTTGGGTTCTTAGCAGGGAAGACGATCTGACCAGTAGAACAGATACATTATATTGGTAAAAATATTTGCACGTCCATCCATATAATCAAAATCAGCTGTTCCCATCACTTCCATGGCCACAGGTATATAATAAAATCAAGCACCAAGGAATGGAGACTGTTTATGCAAACAGTTGTGAAAGAATGGGTCACTGTCAGGGGCTCAGTGGACTCCAGCGTGGTTCAGTAATAGGATGCCACCTGTGGAACAACTGCAAGACATTTCCTGGTTCCTAAATATGGCTTGGCCTCTTAATTCCAGTCAAAGGACCTCTGAATGCTTCAGCAGACCAAGAGATTTTGGTCAACTCCATGCTACTCCACACAACTCCAATTTTGTGGGAGCAATTTGGAGATGGCCCCTTCCTCTTCTGACCTGATTGTTCGCCGGTGATCAAAGCAACGTCTATAAAGACATAGATGAGAGAGTTTGGTGTGGATGATGTTGACAGGCCCACACAGAGTCCTGACCTCAACCTGATGGAGCACCTTTGGGATGAATTAAAGTGGAGACTGAGAGCCAGGCCCTCTTGTCCAACATCACTGTCTGACCTCACGAATGCACTTCTGAAACAAATGGTAAGAAAATTCACATAACCACTCCAGAACCTTGCAGAATCTTCCCAGAAGAGTGAAAGCTAATATAGCTGAACCATACGGATAAAGAACGAGACATCATATGCGAGTCAAGGTTAGCGAGCGAATACTTTTGCAAAATAGTGCAGATACGGGTCAGTGTGGGACGATCGCAGTGGGGCAGCATTGACTAAAAACCACCACAGTTTCACAATTTTGCAGTATTTACGCAACGGTTTTCAAAACAGGATCAAAATAGCTATCATTTGAAACAGAGAAGCAACATTAATCTATTTGTATTGCAACGAAAAATGTTGTACTGCTTACAAACATGATTACACTGTTGTCTATGACCTTTTAAGTTTTTGATTTATCAACTGAGGTAGAAATGTAGACACCTACTAAACATAACTGGAGTGTTCAGATTATAATTGTGCAGAATATCTTTCTAAAGTAACACTGGTGGTTTAGCAAACTGATAATTGCGGGTTAATTGCCTGATGAGGTAGCCAGCATGTAGAAAAAAAAAAAAAAAAAACATGCCTTTAGCTTGCCAGCTGTAACATTTGAAACCAACTCCCAGTTTTGGTCCGTGAGGCAGACACCCTGTCTACTTTTAAGACTAGGCTTAAAACTTTTCTTTTTGACAAAAATTATAACTAGTGACTCATGTTACTCTCAGCTACCTTTATAGTTTTACTGCTATAGGCTTAGGTTACTGGAGTATATCAGGATCTAATTTTCTCACTATATTGAGTTCTACTGTTCTTCAATTATGCATTATGTGTTGTCATTTCTGCTTTAACTTTCTGTTCTCTCTCTTTTCTCTTCATAGTAGGTACACCTGGTCTGGCGTTCTGTTAACTGTGACATCATCCAGAGAAGACGGCTCACCCGCTACTACCATCTAATGTAGAACAGATTACTAGATCAATGTGTGCTTCTGTGCTTTTTTGTTTCTCTTGTTGTGTCTCTGTTCTGTCTTCTGTAACCCCAGTCGGTCGAGGCAGATGACTGTTCATACTGAGCCCGGTTCTGCCGGAGGTTTTTTTTTCCCGTTAATGGGTGGTTTTTCTTCCCACTGTCGCTTCATGCTTGCTCAGTATGAGTGAAAGAGCACTCCCTTAATAAGAGTGATGGGTGGCTCTGCTTTAATTTTAGTGCCACTTCCATAAATCAACTGAAGCAAAGGTGGAGAAAGTTTGTCACAGACTGCTGACAAGCAGCGAGCAGCAGCAGGTAGGGAGGAGTTCATCCAGTCAGAAAAATCTTTGGTTATGACAGCATTTCCTCTGGCATTATATCATTATATCGAATGATTAATAATACCAAAAATGTTGGTAATAAAACCTTGATAAGACCTTATACCTGTACCCAGATGATATTGTTTCAGATGTTTAAACTTCAGATGGGTATTTGTATAGGGAAAAAGGCATTTAACACATACTTACATTCAACCTCCATGACACAACAATTCAGAGTCCAGTGTAGCATAAATAAAAGGTCAGATTATCAATTTGGTAGAAAATCTCTAATTTTGGAGCTCAGCTATTTTTATACGGCTACATTCTGGGGATGGGCAAGTATCAATTTTTTTTATGTTAATCGTGTCAAGAACTAACCTTTGTGTGGCTGTAGAAAATAATTATACACACGGAGGACCATTTAAAACTAGAAGCAGGCCAAGGTCAGTTTAGCTGTTTGAACTTTATTTTACCACTGGACATTCCATAAATGTTACTTTTATGCTTCAAACATGCCTGAATTATGTGTGTGTGTGTGTGTGTGTGTGTGTGTGTGTATATATATATATATATATATATATATATATATATATATATATATATATATATATATATATATATATATATATATATATATAAAGAGAAAGATAGTCTTAAGGATTGTAAAATGACCAAATGACTGTTTAAACAAATGCATTAAACAAATAGTGAAAGCTGGATCAGCTCTGGGAAATGTTTAAATGGACTAGATACAGTAGAATTGGAAGTATAAGTGCTGCAATAAACAAGCCAAACTTTGTCTAAACTAAATAAAATATAAGCGAGGACCATTCTTATACAAATATCTGATGTGCTGCTCTTTTGTTAATAACCAGATTGTCCCCCAGTAAGACGCCTGCTGGTATCCAAATGTGGTTGGATGTTGGTTTGGGTTTATTGCACAAGCTAGAGACAACTGATTTCCAGGTTGTTTTCTGAACTAACAAAGTTAATTGTCCATAGAAAGTAGTTCGTGGAGGTATCATGTCCTTATCCACGTGTAATGTGTAGTTGGCAATGGCTATATGCAAACTTTTAATCCAAATGCTTCGAGGAATAAACAGAGTGAACCTCAGGAATTAAAGAAGGAAAGGAAATAAACCCCTTAGAAACCATAAAACCAAATAATAAACACTAATGTCTAGGGCCATTAAAAGTGAGTTTACGTTGTGAAACGCATGACACAACCTCACTGAGGAGGTGGGACTTATTTTGCCATTTCTATTTATTTATTTTTCTTGGGTGCAGACTTTTACTGAAATATTTCTGATTTTTTTTTTAAGCTATTCAGTATGCTACCCCAGTGTAGACTTCTTTTTAGGGCTCTTGGTGAAGTAGGTAAACATTTATTTTGCATAAACCCCACACTGGCCTTGTATACCCACAAAAGCTTCAGCAGGCTTCAGTTTCCATCAACAAACCAGCGCAGGCAGGCTCACGCAGACATATACAGTCATTTTTTATAATATTCTTCACGGCTCACATAACGAGCTCTGAAATATACGACTTGACATCGGCTTGGTTCATCCTGTCGTCTTAAACAATCTTCTCCGCCGTGCTCGGCTGCAGCTGGCTTCTTTGGGATATTGTCTTTATGAACTCTCCCATTTTGACTCAAAAATAAAGCCCACAGCCATTATCGGTTCAGAGCTCCGTCGTGTTTAGGAATTTCATTTAAGGTTTGCGGCCAGTATAAAATGCACTGACTTCCGCATGATACTGATATGTTTAATAGTCTTGTAAGGGGAGGGAGGGTGCCATGACCTCACTTCATTTAACGTCCTCAAACGCGCCTGGCCGTGCTGCGCATGTGCGCACCTCCGCCCGTTGCTGCAATAATGTGATTCCTTGTAATTCTGACTGTCGCCATTGATGATCACGATAAGGCGGATTGAGAAAGTGCATTTCAACACCACAGTCATCCCTCGTGTCACTGCTTCTTTCCTCGTTGGTCTGCATTTTGTAAACTAGCAAGGATTAAAGCCCTGTAGCAACACCGGCCTAAGAAGAAGGGTAACGCGCAACACCATAAACGGAAAAGCTGTGGATTGTATTTTTGAATCCGTAAAATATACTAATCCGGTTGTTGGCTTCTATCTGGAGCCACTATATGTATACAGGCTGTAAATTAGATTGGGGCAAGCTGCAGCGCACCGTGAATCCATCCTTAAGGTGTATTTATGCACTTAAATTAATAACTACAATAATAATAATAATAATAATAATAATAATAATAATAATAATAATAATAATAATAATAATAATAATAATAATAATAATAATAATAATAATAATAATACGTTTTTTTATTGGAATTTTCTTACATTATTTGTTTGGATTAAACACACCCTTACGATATTAGTTAATATCATCATTTATTTTCCGCTCTTGTTCTTCTTCTTCTGTATTTGCCATTTTGTTAATCTATGTTTTTTAACTGGAGTGCAAAAATGTGTTTTTAAACATTATTTAAGAGTTTGGAAGCATAGCTAGACATGAAAAAATATTAAATAAAGTGTTGTAATAAAAAAACATTAAATAAGTAAGCTGTTGCAATGACTCAGCTATAAATAATAATAATAATAATAATAATAATAATAATAATAATAATAATAATAATAATAATAACAATAGATTTTCCCAGGTAAAAAGGTTTTATTTACATCTTTCAGTGCAAATTACTATCAACAAAATAGCACATCTATGTATCAAAATAAAACAAATATGTACGAATACTGCTGTTGTCCAAATATTTCATTTACAAAAGTGGTTCCTGCATTAACAATCAAATCCATAACCGCCTTCATCGTCGTCGTCATCATCATTATCGTCAAATCTGAAGCTCTTTTCAGGACAGTAATTATAGGCCAGAATGAAGTCTTTTCGGGTTTGATTTATGTCTGGTTTTATAATTAAAGAGATATAAAATAATAATAATAATAGGAAGAAAAAACAGCAAGATCTAATAAAATTCACACTTTCTGACCATGCTCCTTCTGCCTGCTGGGCTAAATGTGTGCAATAATGGCTCCGTCTGTGTGCTCCTCCTGCTGCTCTCTGGAAGTGAACTGACCTTTTTCCGGACGCAGACGCTAAACTCTCCGCGCCTCTTTAACGTCACTGAAGCTCTCCAGACTGAAATAGGCTAAAAGACGCTCCTTCGTTGTTTGTAGCCTCGTTTTCATATCAACACCTGTGAGGCCGCCGTGTCCGTCGCCGTGGGGCTCGTGTCCGCATTGGCCACCTGCGCGCTCCCGCTCATGATCACGCTGGTCTTGTTGTTGTTGAGCTCAGAAATGTCCAAGTGTCCGTCTGCGCCCTCCTCTTCCTCGGCTTCGTCCGACTCGCTGTCGCTCCGAGCTTCGCTCTCGCACTCAGACTCCGTCGGCTCCTTCGGCTCAAGGCTGCCCGCCTCAGACGCTTCTTTTTCCGGCTTCTCGTCTTTCTCCTTGTCCTTCTGAGCCTGGGCCTCCTTGGAGTGTCTCCACTTCATGCGCCTGTTCTGGAACCACACTTTTACCTGGAAACGCACATGAAACAGGCCTTGATTTGATGTTTTTTTTCTTATGCATTAGAACAATTTTTAAAATTATACCAAGATAGGTTTATTTAGATATATATAAAAAAAACTCTCAGACAATAGCTTCCACTGAGGCAGCTTTTCTTCCAGCAAATGTATTCCCGCCAAGCCATAGCCTATCAGTTTTAAATGAGCAGTTTTGCATTTCTTTAAAACACAGTTTGTAATTAGACAGTTTAAACAGTTTAAATAATGTAGATAAATGCAAGTGGCATCATTTAAGTTGTTTAACATATACTGGGGGAAAGGGTAAAAATAAGTCCGTATTTAATGCAGAAACTTCCCCCATATTGTTATTTCAATTGAGCAATTTAGAAGAAATGGTATTAAATGAAAAAAAAAGCCTTACAAAAACGATGATCGTAATCTGTACACACTGTTTAATTAATTGTCTATTTGTTACGTTGACTGATGAGCTGCAAACAAAAACAGGCAGTGAGATACTGCTAAAGATATGATGGCCTTTTTCAACCAGTCAACTCACACCCCACTGAGGCCACGCATGCTGCCGTGTCATGTGTTTAAAGGCCAAGGTTACAGCTTCTACAGACATTTAAATTCGTAAAATGTTTATATGAAACAAGGATTTCCCTGTAAAACTATTTATTGCTTGTAATTTGAATAGTGGAGAAGGTTGTTTTTTTGTTTGTTTTTTTTCCAAAGAGTTCTTTTTGTACATTGAACCATGGGAAAAGCACTGGAAAAAAAATTGAACAAAACAAAAATAAAATAAAAGCAAAGGAGCTGCTTTGATTGTTTTTCTTTGGCAATTAAAGAAGTTGCCTGTTTGACTAACTCGGCACCTTAGGCTAACAGAGCGATGGATCTGGTTGCTCTGCAGTGTCAGTGGTAGAGCTGCTCCTAAAAATGGGAAAATTAAACATCCCTCCAGAATTAATAGAACAGGCCATATCTGGCTCAGGCAATAAGCTAGGCACGATTGCAAAAAAAAGGGGAAATTTATTTTCTAATGATGATTTGTTACAACAACAGCTTCTCTTTCCTCCATAACTAAAAGATAATTTAATCATGGTAAAGCACACAGCACTTTAAAGCACTTTAATAAAGATACACTGATTAAATAATTTTTGGCTGATACCTATTTCCAATCTTATTGGAGATGTAACCAGATTCTGATCCCCCCCCCCCCCCCAAAAAAAAATAAAATAAATAAAAAAGTGCTGCAGGTTATTTGACGGAGCTAGAATTTCGAAACTGAACTGTTTCGTAGTCATTATAACATTTATGTATTTTTTACCAAATTCAAAAACTGCTTCATAGTGAATGCTGTTGACTGGTGTTATTACAGACAGAAAATGGTGGAAGTTATTAGTTTTTATGCATTTCATGTAAAGGAAAGAATTCCCTATTTTCAATTGTTGACTTAATCCCAAAGCAGAGCTTCTTGAGGGGAAATTGGCCAGTTCCGATCTCTGGTTGACTGATTAGTGCAGTACAACTAATAATGAAGAATTAGGTCAAAATAAATTAGTCAGTTTGAGCATTTTATGTGCAACGAGTTCATGCCGAATATGTATTTTAAGCAGTTTTGTGCACCTTAACTTGACTCTTACCTGAGCGTCTGTGAGCCCCAGCATGGCTGCCAACTGTTTTCTGTCAGGCTTGGTGACATACTTCTGAATTTCAAATCGCTTCTCCAGGCCTTTCCTCTGCAGGTTCGAAAACACGGCCCTCGACCATGACCTTTTCCTCTTGTAGGTCTGAGGCATTGTGTCTTTCGTGAGGACTGCGTAGGGACCTGCAGTAAGAGACAACGAGGGAGGACATGAGGTCAAAGCACCATCAGACGGCTTGGCGTTTGAAAACATGTGAGAAAAAACACAATGTTCTGTGTGACGTTCTACTCTCCTACAGGTGGTGTCTACCTGGGAAGGTGTCCTGAAACTGATGCTGGCCTGAGTGTCTGCCGCTGCCGCTGCCTAGTGAGCCCATCATGGAGGACGCGTCGCTCATCCCGGGGTCTATGGAGGAGAAGTAGGGGCTGGCTGGAGGATGAATAGGGACGTGGAGACCTGACTGACGGTTCGAGCTAACGATGGAGGTGAGATCTGTTACAAAATGAGAAATGATGGGCTTCAGTCAGTTTGTGCACAGGTGAATGAGGGAGAATTTTTTATTTAAATTTTTCTTGGAGGGGGGTAACCTAATAGGTCTGTGCAGAATGGTTTGATTTTTGCTGATGATCATGACCTATGACCTCCATTTAGGGGGCTCCTGATTGTGTGCCACTACTTTGCTCTCTCAAGTGCAAAACATTGAGTTGTTTCCGATTTGCTGCTTTCAGTTTCTAAACTCTCTATTCCTGTACTTGATGAGATCAAATGTAAATATGTCTATAATTTGTAATGTGGCTATTGGATGCGTCCCAACAAGTGCTTCATTACAATAAAGTTAGGGCTCACCTCTTAGAGATGACTTTTCTTTGCATTTTGGATCAAAGTCCGTTGATAAAATCCGATCGATTCCAAATTTGAGGTCTTTGCTTGAGGGCGGCGGCGCTTGCTGGGAGTTGAACGGCGTCCTGGAGACAGCGGTGAGCTGCAGTCCGTGTCTGTGGTACGGAGAAGCAGGACTGACTCTGGCCCCGAACACGGATGAGGGCTCCGGCGCGACGGGAGGAGGGCGCAGCGGAGAGCCGCCGGAGTGCGCCTGCTGAGCGCGCTGCTGCTGGTGGTGATGGTGCTGGTGGTGATGGTGGTGTCCCATATGCACCATGAGGGAGGACGATCCGGGGAGGTTCTCCGCATCTCCTGCCTGCAAAATGTCTGCGATGCAGAACGACGGCTTCTTCATGGTATCCACAGCGAAGCCTCCGGCGCAGTATGCGGACCAGAGGCTGAAATTGGATGCGTAAAACGGGTTGAGCCCGGCGGTGTACATCCCGGAGCTTCTAACGCCTCGTATTGTTTCGCGGATTGCGTTATATCAAGGCAGGCATGTAAAAAGATAAGCACAGGTTACGGGTAAGGCTCCAGAAGGACAGATGCGCGTCTTCGTTGTGCCAAAAAACGCTCTCACAGGTCTGAAACTCTAACTCCGCAGTTCCACTCCGAAGTTCCTCCGCTGACACTGATTGGTCGCTCGCTGAGCCAATGGGTGCTTTGCCTTTACGCACATCGTTCGGCGTTAAACTAAGACAATCTCTCTCTCTCTCTCTCTCTCTCTCTCGCTCTCTCTCTCTCTCTCTCTCTCTCTCTCTCTCTCTCTCTCTCTCTCTCTCTCTCTCTCTCTCTCTCTCTCTCTCTCTCTCTCTCTCTCTCTCTCTCTCTCTCTCTCTCTCTCTCTCTCTCTCTCTCGGACGGGGAGTAATTTTGATCCTGTGATGATGGATTGATCACTTAGAGGCAAACCCCCTCCTCACCCAAATAAGGCACTAAAGTGGTCATTATAGGTGAAGGTTTGCGTTAATTTGGATTCTTTATGTAAACTGAGTCGAAGAAGGAACGCTGGAGTCAGTGCTATAACGGAAAATACCTAAAAACACAACACGGGATTCGGCCTACCAAAACTGTTTTAACTTTTTCTTTTTTTTTATGCATTTTGCGTTTTGCATTTTGTCACGAAATAGCCGCAAACCGTTTTTATGGAGAATTTATGCAACAGACCAGAACAAAGTAAGAGCATCAATGTAAAGAGGAAGGAACATTTTTTTTTATGTTTTATGAATAAAAATCTGAAAAGTGTGGTGTGCATTTGTATTCAACCACATTTACTGTTTCACATCTAAACAAAGTCCAGCATTGGAGACACGACACATCAAACGTCTCATTATTGAAAGGCATTTTGCATCTGAATGTTGTTGAGAGACATCTGGAAAGTTTTACAAATTAGTAAACATAAACTTTACTTAGCATTCCTGAATACAATCCAGTGCAGTTTCATTTGAAAATCACATACTTACTGTTCACGTGTGTACAATTATGTCAATAACTAAAGCTGTGTAGGCCTGGAAGTTTAATCGGAGAACATCAGTAAACAAGCAGCATCACGAAGACCAAGGAACACACCAGAAAGGTTAGAAATAAAGATGTAGATGGGTTTAAAGCAGAGTTACATTGTAAAACAATGTCTCACAAAGCTCTGTTTAATCTTAAAATCAGAAAATGGAAATAGTATGGGCACATCTGGAAACAAAACCAGGCATCAGCCAGCTCTGAGAGTCTGGGTAAAGAGGAAATGGTTCATTTGGGTCAACGGTAGCTCTGGGGGAGCTGCAGAGATCCAGGACAACTGCTAGGCAAGCCCTTGACAAATCTAGCCTTACAGTGTAAAAAACGGAGCAGATGTTGATTAAATCAGATCAAAATTTGATTTTTTTTTTTTTTTTGTAGATCTACAAAACCCTGAAACCACCATGACCATGCTCCCATCGGTGGTGGGAGCATCATGCTGTGCAAAGGGATTCTGTTTTTGTTTTTTCAAGAGGGACAGGAAAGCTGCAGGGTTAATATGAAGCTAAACGCAGTTCAAGCCTGAAAGAAAAAAACTGTTGAAGGCTGGACAAGAAGCCAAACAACCCAAAAAATAGTCAAAGGTATAGAATGGTATAGATCGAAGACACTGTCCAAAAATGGCCCAGTCAAAGTTCAGCTCTAATTCCACTGAGAATGCATCTCTTTTATTCATTTTTTGCTGTAATGATCCAGACTGATTACAATTTAAATATGTTTTAAAAGTATTACTAAAACAAGGAGGAAATTATATCAAATTTTCTGTCCATTTCACAAATGGGCATGTGAAAAAGTTTAAAAGGCGTTTGCAAGTCTCCGTATAAATAGGTCAGGCAATAAATGATTAACAGCGCATTCTCATGAACCTACGCCCAGGAGAGTCTCTATTAGCTCCGTCTCATCCTGTTTTTGATGGGCTCTGATTCGTGTTAAATGAGCGGATACGCCTGCTAGATATGCCCCTAAAATAGAAGCCGTTTTAGTATTTTAGGACACAGCAGAAATCCTTATTTCTTCCGGAGACGAAGAGAAGGGAAACTTTATAATGACTGTTAGAACTTCCCTTGTTCAATATTTGTGCAACTTTATCTCAACCTGCAAGTTGCACGGTGACGCAAATCCGTCCCCATGCTCATAATAAACAGAGGAAATCTATTCCCCCTCCTA
Organism: Fundulus heteroclitus; assembly: GCF_011125445.2. NCBI lineage: Eukaryota > Metazoa > Chordata > Actinopteri > Cyprinodontiformes > Fundulidae > Fundulus > Fundulus heteroclitus. Next base: position 7,796,699 of record NC_046375.1, read on the forward strand.
CGCGCAAAACACAATTAACTTCAGAGGCGATACTTCATCCGCAAGCCCCCCCCCCCTCAAGATTCACGCCGCTTGGGTCCTGGCCAAGGAGGTTTTATAATCGGGGGTTCAAATTGCTTTTTTCCCCCTTTGGCTCGATTCTGATTTTAAAAGCACGGTTGCACATCTCCACATGTTTTACGCTCAATCAAGACGGACTCATTCCCTCTGCTGCAGTCGGATCTAAACGGTGCGCACCCCTCCTCCTCCTCCTCCTCCTCCTCCATCGCCATCTCCAAGCTCCGATCGCATGTTTCTCTCGCATGTGTTGGAAACAATGGCTTCTGAAGGCCCCGCGCGCACTCATTTAGTCCCGATTCACGCGGGCGGAAGCGCCAATGACCCTGACTGCCCGCTATCATGGTGTTTTCGAGTGACACTTTTCCGGGTTAAAATTAGAAAAATGACATTTTAACGTTTGCCCTCCGTCCAGCAGTCAAAACAATCCAGGGAAGAGGATGTGGCGGTGCGCGGTGCGCCTCGAGTTATTTCAGGTGCTGATGAGCTTTTTTTTTTTTCTTTTTTTTTTTTCAGTGGGAAGCACTTGAAACAACAGACGTCGGATCAGCGTTTATACTCACCCCGGCGTGGAGAGAGAAGACAAGGTCGCTGCTAAAGCGGATTCTCATGTGTGTTTGCGTTGATCGTTCAGCGAGAAGATGACCAGATAGTGGTAAAAAAAAAAAAAAAGGGAGGTAAACACTATTTTAAGCAATGCATGTAGTCTGTCAGCAATGCCTCGAACTCCAAGAATATTGTCACATTAAAGCCCTAAATTTCACTGTATTTGATTAGGATTTTATATTAGACCGGTAGAAAATAGTGCACACTTGAGAGGTGGAAAGACGGAATTCTTTTCTTTTGTTGTTAACAAACAAAGATCTAAGAGGTGTGGCAAACATTTGTGTGCTTCCCACCTAAATCAATGCTTCGTAGAACCTAATGAGTGTTGGAACATGCACCTCCATCCCATGTTTTAAGTCTTTTTGCTGCCTTTGGCGCATCTTCTTCTAGGATTACCCTGTATTTAGCCCCCCCCCCCCCCCCCCCATCCATCTTTATTGACATTGACAAGTTGACATGTCCCTGCTGAAGAAAAGCTGTATTGCTCAACACATAATGCGTTGCATTTAGTCCAGAGAGTTTAATTTTATTCCTATCTGAGCATGGCACCTTCAACAAGTTTGCTTTTCATAAAAGCCAGATTTATCTGTTGCAAAACTAGTAATTCAGTTTACACAGTCTCGTACCTGAGCTCTGAGCCACTGAAGCTCTTCCAAAGCTACCATGGTCTTTACTTTACCATCTCCTTGCCTGGCCTTTCGGTTAAAGTGAATGTCTTGAATGATTTGCAGATAATAGTCTTTTTATTCTGAGATGATGGACATAACATTTCTCTAAGATTCTAGCCGGCCCAAGGCACAAGCAAACTAGGCCACGGCTTAGGGTCCCCATCCAGTTGGAGTCTCCCATAAATGCATGAATTTGACCACTTACCATAGATTCAAAATGTGCATATTTGTTCTATTGAGAACAAGAATACTGTTAAATTTAAGTGTTTAGGTTCACCAGAGACCAATTAAAAGATTATTGGTCGTTGATATTTAAAGAAAATGGCAAGTTCACTTTGTAAAAGTGTAATCCTCATCGTTTGACTGTTACCATAGCTAAATTCTGATGTCACATGTTTAATCTGTTTTTCTGTGACACAGCTCGGTTTGCTCAAAAATACATCTGAGTAAATAATAACCAATTATCTCTGATTGCTTTTAAGCTCAGCCAATTAAACGTGGTCCCATCTCCGGGGTCTCACCAAATCTGTTTTGAAACAGTGTTTGAGGTCCCCGAATATATTTCTGCTTAAGGTCCCATTCATCCTTGGGCCGGCCCTGTCCGAGATGTCCAAAGCTATGATAGTGTTTCATAACCTAATCCTTCTTTGAACTTTTTAACAAATTGTTGAGGCCTTCACAGAACAGTGAGACTTTAAATGAGGTTACATTACATTGAGAAGGACTCTATGAAGTAGGGGACTTCCATTGGTTGGTTGCACTGCATTTTTTGTGGCGTATCATAATAAACGGTGCTGAATAAAAAGGCACTTCTCACTTAAAAAAAAAAAAAAAAATCTTTTAACAGTATTCAGAAGAAAAACTATGTTTTTCCTTTTTGCTTAACAATTATCCTCCACTTTGTGTTAGTTTATTGCGGAAAATCTCCAAAAAAATTTCATAGAAGTTCCTGTTTATAAAATGACAAAATGAAACAACATTCAATACTTTTTAATGTTACTATAATTGAAAAAGAAATTCATGCAAGTGAAGCCATGCTCTTCCTTCTTTTCCCCATATTATGACAGCCATTTTTAAAGCCATCGCTCTGAAAAATTCGTATCATAAAAATGACAAAGTTGATTTACAGGCGATCCGTAAAAATGCTGAAATATCTCTGCTAGACTCATCCTGGATAGCGTTCATCATCATCATGTCCCTCTTCCAAGTCTAACCCCCGTACAGCTGTATGAATGATGGGAAACGGGACACTCTCCGGGTGAACCGTGTTAGTTAACACCAGGATTTTCCACCTTTCACAAAGCTTCAGCTCACAAATGTTCAGAAGTTTTTATATGCAGCGCAGAAATACATCTTTTAGCACTTTTTACAAGAAGTCAATATTAAAATCTTTTCCAATGAATAACTGTACGTTAGGACTAATTTGAGCTAAATGCAAGCAGTTTTTTTACATGTGTTGCTTGCACCTTCTAATCATAAAAGCTTTCAATTTCTGCAATGTGTGATTCAAATTTTATTTAAAGATAAACTCTTAAGACCAAAGACATTGATTTCCTCTCAAAATAAAGATAATGGAAACATGAATTGTTTTTTCTGTCAGATAAAAATGTTGTGACTCTTCAGAGGCTGAGGCCTGCCGCCTGCAGGTAATATTAATGCTTATTGTAGTTATAAAACAGAAACTAAAGACATGAAAACTGATGCAATCAATAATCTATTAAACAATGTACAGAATTCACTTTGACACTTGACTTTTATATTAAATGCTCTTGTAATTTTTTTGCAAGTGTTTTACCCAGAGTCGGCCCAAGGCTGTCTGGGACCCTAAGCAAAATATGATTTGGGGGGCAGCCAGCAGCATGATATCACCCGTTGTTACCCAGGTTTAATCATTCATGTATCACACAATTTTTTTTTAACATATTGTAAGACAATAACTGATTTTACAACCAAATGCATTTTGGGGAATGCCAATGATTTTTTTGCTATGTCCTGGGGACCCTTGTTGCTTTGGGGGTCCTGAGCAACTGCTTTGTTCACTTGTGCCGTAGTCTGCCTCTGCTTTTATAAAATGCTATTCCAATTTAGTTGTCAACCCCTGCGCCTTTTAAACATTTCTGATTATTAAAGAAAACACAGATCCGATGATCATTTTCCATTAGTTACTAATAGCTTGCTGCCTTTTGAAATGGAGCAACATTCTTGCCTAATTGACTTGACAGCCTTGCGCTCATGCGCTGCAGTGAAGCTAATCAGAGACTAAACAAACACCATGAAAACACAATGTTGAAGCTTTTATGAGTCACATGCTCATTGTAGATGAAAACAAAGACGTGCAACTGTGCACTACCTGAAGTTTAAAGCCTCTATTGTTGTCGCCTGATTGCTCCCTGCGTGTTTTTCAGGAAGCCTTATCAGGAGGAGGAGAAGAGAAGAAGGGGAAAAAAAACCTGAATGAGGACCTCAGACTGTTTGCGGCCCATGCAGCTGGGCAGAATGAAGCGATTCCCATTATTACATCGAGAGTTATTGCTCCCCTCTTGCGAGACCCCCATCCAGTTTGGACCATTACTATTTCTGGCAATGTTTACCTCAGGAAGGAACTTTCGCAGATTTAATGGGACCTGGGCCATTGTACACAGACTTCTGTATGGCACGCTGCCATCATTTCCACAGGGAGAAGAGAGAAATGACGAGAGGGCTACGTCTAAAGTCAATTCAAAACAAGATTGTCCCATTTATGTGACCCAGAGCACATCACCTCCATGAGAGCATGAACTCTCTCAGAGGTTCAGTGAAGACAGTGTTCATTTAAACCAAAGCGAATAAAAATGTCAGACAACAACTCTGTTTCTCTTATCTGGTTTGTATCTAAGGGTATTTTTACTCGCAATAAGTCACTAGAAAATACGGGAAAACCGTTTAATAATCATGCCTTTCAAACTTGTTGTGTATAAGTATTATTATTAAATGTACATATGTATAAATTATTTGTTTTGCTTTATAAATATGTTGCCAGAAGGTACCACTAATGAATAAATTAAGTGAATTCAGCCTTACTGTGCAAAGTGTCCAGTAAGACATTAAGGCTGTGACTGTACAAGCAGCTCCCCCCAGTGTCTAAAACTGCAGTTTTTGTAAATGTAGTCCTCGTGTATTTTTCCTTTAAACAGATCTCCAAATTTTAACTCTCATTAGTCTTAACCCTAACCCTTAATGAACTAAAACCAAATTAAAATTAAACTTCTACATGTTTTTTTATAAATTAAATTACTAGAGATGGCAGATTTGTAGAAACGTTTGTATACTTGTACAAACATAAAAAAGTGCCCGTGGTTCTTCTTGCCTTATATAGTAAAATGTGAGGAAATATATTAAAAACAAATATAATGTTTTATGTATATACATAGGTCTACTTACAATATTAATTCCCCAGACAACAATTCAAAATGCAGTTTTCAGTTTTCCCTTTAAACATTCATATATATATATATATATATATATATATATATATATATATATATATATATATATATATATATATATATATATATATATATATATATATATATATATGTGTATGTATGTGTATGTATGTATATATGTGTATGTATGTATATATGTGTATGTATGTATATATATATGTATGTATATATATATATATATGTATGTATATATATATGTGTATATATGTATGTATATATGTATGTATATGTATATATATATGTATATATATATATATATATGTATATGTATATATATATGTATATATATGTATGTATATATATATGTATATGTATATATGTATATGTATGTATATATATATGTATATGTATATATATATATATATATATATGTATATGTATATATATATGTATATATATGTATGTATATATATGTATGTGTGTATATATGTATATGTATGTATATATATATGTATATGTATATGTATGTATATATATGTATATATATATGTATATATATATATATATGTATATGTGTATATATGTATGTATGTATATGTATATATATGTATATAAACAACTTGCAGAGTTCTATTGTTTTTAACATGTCAGGATAATTATCCTATTCTAAACATATTTATACTGAACTAAACAAAGACTTAAATATATATTTATCTATCTATTTATCTTGCAGAGTTTTTTTTTTATCAATAGTTAGTTGCAGTTTTTTTATTGGATTTTAATCAATAAAAAATCAGCTCTGATTCTATGAATCAGAGTGATGTCTAATAAAGAAGGGAAACATTAGTGAAATGGATTCAGATCAAATGAGAAGACAGGATCTCATCCTCCGGTCAAAGTTGAAAGTGGTCATTAACTGGACTTCGGTGTGATAGACTAACCACACTTACCTCAGGCCCCTGCTGTAAACAACTTGAGGATGAGCTGCTTTAATGGGCGCTTTAAAAATACGATAGCGACTTGGAGCCGTGGGACGATCCGTGTGTTTACAGTCCAGCAGATTAGAGTCGCCCCTTGCACACAGATACGGGGCCCTCTGCAGCTCCACAGTGTAAATGCACTAAAGGTTAATTGGCATGGTGTGCATATATATATATATATATATATATATATATATATATATATATATATATATATATATATATATATATATATATATATATATATATATATATATATATATATATATGAACCGACCATTACAGTCAGGTCTACTCTAAATGTTTACCGCAGACAATTTGTTCAAAGAGAAGTTCTGCATACAAAGCCAGTAAATTAAATGCACCCGACTCTGTTTTTATTATTATTATTATTATTATTATTATTATTATTATTATTATTATTATTATTATTATTATTATTATTATTATTTCTGAATGACACATCAATGAATTTGCCATAAATTAACGTCACTGAAAAATATTTGTTTTTAAGTGATTGCAGGTTTAAAGCGGCTCGACTGCCGCAGAAAGAAGACGTGCGCAATTTGACGCACCAAAAAACACACACACACAAACCATCAGCATCTCTGTCTGTCCGTCCACCCCCCATCCCCTCTCTCTCAAGGGACAAATTTGTCCCGCTAACAGCTACTGGAAATGGCTCCTTTCTCTGTCCCTGGGGGGTCGTTCATTTGGTTTTGTCCATCTTTTATATCTATTATTTTATTTATATGTGAAAGGCTGCGGGTCCCGACCCAGCTGCTGTCCATAGCAGAGATAACAATTTCTGTAATGCTTTGGGCAAGTGCAGAAACTGTTCGTTCTTGCTACAGATACCAATGTATGTTTTGCGTGTATTTAAATTAAATCTTCATGTGCAAAGCAGGATTAATAGTGATTTTAATATAAGGTTAACTAACTGTACATATAGATGTTGCGGTGCAGTGCGCATCTACATGTATGGTAGACAAGATGTAAATGTTGCCACACTACGCGAAGTTTATACTGCAATATCCGTATTTTTTCGTTTTCTAAAGAGATATATTACTGTGATATAACGTTAAGTCCGGTACGAGATTTTCGTCTTTAGTAGAACACCGCCACCCAGTGGCTCATAATGGCCACTGCATAGATTGTGCCGAGTGTGTTGCTCCATGTGGGTAAGTCTGATTTTAGTTGTAACTTTTTTTTAATGCAATGCAGCGTATGTGTACCATGTTCAACGATGATAATAAAGTCTAAGATTTTGAAACTGTGGATGATGTTGCTTCATTTCATCCTTTGTTTGAGTTAAAGACTTTTTCTGAAGAGTTTACAGTTGTCTCACTTAGGTGTTCAGTTTTACTGGAGAAACTAAATGCACTGCATGAAAACTACAACAGCTCTGTGTTATTGCAAAGATGTCCCTTGAACCTTTCACTTTTTTGTCATGTTAAAACTATAAACCTTAAGATTTTATGTGACTGGCCAGCACAAAGTAGAGCAAAATTGTGAGGTGGCTGTGAAATGATACCCGGTTTTCAAATTTGTTCACAAACAAAAAATTAGAAACATGTGTCATGCATTTGTTTTCATCCACATTTACTGCTCATAGACAAATACAATCTAACTAGTCCACAGGGCCAACCTACCAGCAGCAAAATCTCATAAATACAGCTGTCCTGGCCTCAGAGGTTTGTTAGACAACCTCAATGTACAAATCGCATCATAAGAAGCCAGCAGACAGGCCAGGGATAAAGTTGTAGAACTTTTTACACCAGACATAAGTTATGAAACAATAACCTAAGAATTGAACATAAAGAGCACTCTTCAAGTCATCATCCAAAAATGGAAAGAGTATGACACAACTGCAAACCTACCCCGACATAACCGTCCTCTGGATGCCCTACTCTGGAGGAGCTGCTGAGATCCATTTTACTATGTTAGCCCTAAGTAGGTCTTCAACTTTTCCTTTTTTGCTGACATTATGTGTGGGGATATATTTGTTTTTTGTTTTAGGGATAAATGCACACCCAGTTTTTTTGGCTTTAGGTCTGCCTCTCGGACAGATGGCCACTCATTCAACTCTGGGAGACTTCTGGTTTGCAGAGCACTTCAAGGTTATCTTAATAACAAGAGAGTCAGGTCCTGCGCCTGCAAAAAAATAAAAAATAAAAAAAAGGCACAAATCACCATTTGTCAGGCGTCCTGCTTTACAGTTGACATGGGGTATTTGTGCTGATATGATGCGTTTGGGTTTTCAACAAGCGTGATGCTGGACATCATGGCCAAACTTATTTGCTCTTGTCTCTGCAACAGATTAAATAGGATTCACACAACATGCCTTTATGAAATGGCACCACATGCTGATGTGTGATATCTTTTTCTGACACATCATGTGAGAACATTGTTTTATGGATTAACAAAAATACATTCCCAAGGATGGGACACTACAGTATATGGGACACTTTCCTTACTGGAAACTCTCACCTGCTGAAGCAAAGGCGGCTGCAACCAGGCCTGTGAATCTGAGAAGGTATTTTGAATAAATCTGTGTTTTCAATGCACCCTCAGGTGCATTGAGTTCTTCTTTACTTAGAAACTAAGGTTAGGGTGAGTCGGGTCAAACATGCTTAGACTTCAGTCAGAGAGACTTTGATTGGAAGAAGAATGTGACTTGTGACGCTTTCGCTTCGCTTTTCCTATCACAAGTCCACTTAGTAAGCAATGTCTCCTGGAAACTAACAAGATATAGATTTCCTGTGAGTCAATTTAATCCATCTGTGTGTTTTTAACCGTGATTCATGGGTTAGAAACCCAACTCAAAGCAATGATAACACATGTAAACACGCCAATCCATCAGTCTGCTTAAACTTGAGGCAGAAAAAGCACAGAATTTGTGGTAATGTATTTTCTACATGCATTTTACTGACAGTAATTTTCCAAAATATTTTAGTTTGGATACAAAACAAGTGTTTATAGAAGCTACCCATGTCCAAAACCTAACTGTCTTGCATTTGTCAATGGATAGAGTTTTAATCTGCTGAGAGTAATCAGATTTCTTATCCGTTTTGTAATTTTCCTGTCCTACCACTTGCAGACGGCGACCAACTTGGGTTACTCAAAATCCAATATAAGTGGATGTTTTTGAGCTCCAGTGAACTCAAACAAACCCATTTCTATTGATTCATGTGGACAACTGCAGTTGTTCCTAATAAACCGC